>NC_056742.1:227234077-227249077 GCF_019279795.1 Protopterus annectens
CTGAGGTAGAGATTTCTACAGTGTGTGGTGTGGATGGATTTATATGCAGCATTTCTAAACCAGCTGGGTCAGAAATGGCTTTGTAAGTCAAGCACAGATAGCTGCTAATTAGGTGATATGACACAGAAAATAGCTTGGGTCCTCTGAGTCTGTCTGTGTAGGATGTGTGCTTAATGCCTAGTAACCCTTTTGTGAGGTGCTTCTGTAGCTTCTCCAGCTGTAGCAGGTGTCTAGTGAGGTACACAGCAAATGGGCCATAATACTTGGGGAGTGGTCTAATGAGGGAATATTAGACAGAGATCATTACCTCTGTCTTCCTGAATGCAAAACCCTTGGCAATGCAATATGCCATATAGAAGGACTTCCTGACCACAGTGGTAATGTGGTGCTTGAAGGAGACATTGCTGTCAATCTGTGTCCCCAGATCTCTTATAATGCCTACAGTGTTCAATGGGCTCCCACTAATGTGGAACTTACTGGGAACAGAGTGTTTTACCAAAGGGAATGATGATGCATTTTTTGGTGTTAAGCTTCTGGCCATGGTTTCCACACCACTCATTGGTCTCACTGACGCCTTTCTGTAGGATGTCTGCATCACTTGTGGAGTTCATGATAGCTTCCAGCTTGCAGTTCTCTGTGAACTTGGTCAGCTAGATCTCCTCTGTGTTGGGCTAGACTTCTGAGAAGTAGATGCTGGACAGGACACTATCCAGTACTGATCCCTCTGGGACTCCACTCGTGACTGCTTGCCAGTCTGACATGGAGTTTGCCACTGTCACACTGTGTTCTGTTAACCAATTTGCAAACCACCCACTGATATAAGGGCTGATGCCTAGTTTGTTGTCCTTAACAATAATTCCTGACTGAGGAATGGTATCAGAAGCCTTAACCAGATTGAGTTAGGCTGTATGCTGTGCTTTACTGTCATACACAGCCCTGGTGATTCACTGAAAGACGTCAAGCAAGTTGAGCAGGCATGATCTGCCATTCACAAAACCAAACTGTGTGGGGTCTAGAGTTATCAAATCACCCATATCTTCATCATTCAGGTTCCTGATGATGCACCCATACCCATATATAGTAGACTTGTCAGGCTAAGGGACCAATAATCCCCAGGGTCTGTAGATGCTACCCTTTCATGGAGAGGGATGACTGTGGCAGTGTGCCATTTTGGAAGGACAAAGCCTGAGGTGAGGCTGTGACTGACCAGGCACACAGATGTGGTGCCAGGTCTCTTTGTATGTCATGTAGAACACAACCATAGATACCTTTGGTCCCATGGAAGCTGTATACTTGTGTGAACAATGCAGGTCTAACCTGGCCTGCAGTAATGCTGGGTGTCTGGCATTCATCTGCCATTGTGATTGTCCCCTCGGGGGAGAGAGGAGTAAAGCTGGCACTGAATGTTTTGGCAAGACTGTGGCCAATATCTGTTGTGTCAGAATTGGAATCAGCATTGTACAGTAACTCACAGCACTTGTGGTTATTGCTGTGGAGGTTGTTGATATAACTATCAAAGGCTTTTGTGACTGTTGTCAGTGTCTGCTGCAAATCTGCCTTCATAGCTGTCTGTAAGTAATTACATGAGGGATCCCAAGTTGTGTTGGAGGCTAATAAGGGGATTCACCAGTCTTGGCACACCACCATTTTCTGCAAAAGCGTCCTCCTTCTGGTGTACACATTAGTAATGGCAGGAGACCATCACAATGGCTTCCAGTGTTTGGAGGATAGTGTATGTGTTCTGTTGGCTATGGCTAGTACCATGCATCCATGTACATGTTTGTGCAGTGCATTTGTGTATGATGTGACAGTCATGCAGCTATTTCCCATTGGCATGGGTGCAGTGAAGTCATCCACCCTTGTTTTTATGACTGCAATGTCAGCATTGGAGAGGTTTTGCAAGGTGGTTACCTTTGTGGGGGGTGTGGGTGAGATGCTGAGCTCCATGTTGTTTACATCATGCTTGGATCTGACCAGGTAGGGATGGAAAACTGTGGTCGAAGACCAGTCCTATATGTAAGTAATCAACACATGTCAAGGTTGTTGCATCCTCTACTGGGAATCAGTATGAGCCAGTCCAGGGCATTGGAACTGATGAATTCCATGAAGCATTGGGCCAGTCTACTAGTGCTTGACTACTTTCCCCAGGTGATGGAGGGATAGTTGAAGTCTCCTACTATGTCAGTGTTGGGTTGGACCTTCATAGATGCCAGGGTGTTAAGGAATGTGCATTGTCAATCTAGGGACATACCAGTAAATGTTGTAAACGGACAACCAGTAAATAAAAAGCAGGAACAGGCCCCCTCTTTACAAGTAAAACCGATAATTTATTGAACTTGAAGTGCGGTAAATTACAATACACTTTTCGTCAAGCAAATATGCTTGACTTCTTCAGAAGCTTGAGAACAGTGAACAACAAAATTGCAGCAATTATGTACCAAGTAAATTAATAAGTGGGCTGTGTACTTCACCCTGATTTTAGCTTAATTACCATGGTAACGTAGTTTTTCCTTGTCACCACCCCTTTGTGTGTTTCCACACGAATATAGAGTCAGAGATGTAACCAGCCCCATAAATTAATACAATGTCATGTAATAGTAAAAAAGTAGTGCAAACTGGTGATAATAAATAACTAACTCATTTGTCAGTAATCAAATTGCTGTTTAAACAAATATTCAAAACTTTTATCTTGGTCCTAGAATTTATTAAAATAAAAGTAAAAGTAACCATAGAATTAAATTAAAAAAGCCTGCGTGATGAAAAATAAGAAAATCTCATTCATCCTCTAGGAACCAAGCAATCGTGACCCCGAGTGACCACCTCCGGTCAATCACTCCACCTTGGTTGCACTAAACAATACCAACAGCACCAACACTAGTCCTAAAAACTACAAAAATTGTTGCCTATAAAAGATTTTTGGTATAGTCGTTAATTGTCAATTTCGCTTCTTTACATGAGCTGCCCTAATTAGAACACATTAAAAACTACTTTAAAAATACAAAAAAGTACAAAAAAATATTACTATAGAAGAATAAAAAACAGGCAAATATACGTTTATATAAACATTTCTGTGTACTTCCCATTTCAAGTACGTTAATCTATATCATGGTACTATACACTTCACTTAATACATACTGGACTCACTGGTCACCCATGTAGGTGACCTGTAAGGTCCACCTAAGTTATCTTCAGTTTATTGTCAAGCCATGACTCACTTCAGTTGAAACAAGGTAAGGGGTATCTGACCTAGCGTCAATAAACAAGGGGGGTTACCCTCTCACCCTTGATGGAAAAACCATACAACTTTCCATAGGTTTTTAAGTACCTGGGTAAGTGTTGTTATGTACAATTCTTTACTTTCAAGTTACCTTACGGTCAGTTCAAATGCAATGGAGGTAACAGAGTTTAGATGTTGACCATTAGGGTCAACGTTCACCTCTCCAAATTCTTCAATCTGAGGATACATGCTATAGAGGTCATTTCATTAATTCCTGGTCTCTGGTTAGCGTTAGTTCGTAACTGCCAGAGGAGTTCCTTCCTTTCTAGTTTAAGTAAGTCATACCCTCCTCTTACATCCCTAGTTTGTTGGTCTATTACTCTAAACTTGAACTCATGGCCCATATTGTCGTGGTGGTGCCTGGCTAAGGCATTAGTCATCTTGCTATTTTTGATGCTATATAGATGTTCATATATCCTTTCATTAAGCTTCTTATCGGTCTTCCCGATATAGAATGCCGGACAGTGGGAACACTTCGCCAGGTACACCACTAGTTTGCTATTACAATTAAACTTGGAGTTGGTCCGGAACTTTTGGTCTCCTATTACAAAGTTACAATCCTTCATCAATGTACTTGCAGTACTTACACATTTGGCACTTAAACATTCCTAGCTTGGTTGTATATGGTTGCCTAGTGCCCTCCAGTAACTCTTTTAAGTTATTACCACATTTGTAGACTATTTTAGGTCTATTCGGTAAAATAGACTGAAATTCATTATCGTTAGTTAAAAACTCCCAGTTTTTCAAAATAATATTATTAATTCTATGTGAATCCAAATTGAATGTACAACAAAATCCACAAGAGAAGTTAGAATTATCCATGACCCTGGGCCTTTGAGCGATTGTTCCAACTTGGTTGGCACAGCCATTATTTAACAAGGGGACATATTCTTTTAAGTTTCTTTTGCGTTTAACTTCCTCAATAATTTCAAATAGAAACCCAGGGGGTACCCCCGCTTGAGGAAGAATTGTGTTAGAACTTGACATTCTTCCAGGAAGTCATTGTCATTACTGGTCATCTGTGCTGCCCTAAGAAGTTGCCCCTTTACCACCAATTTCTTTTGGTGTCTTGGGTGGCAACTTGAATAGTGCAGCATGGAATTAGAATAGGTTTCCTTTCAGTGTATTTTAGACACCCATTCTTTATTGTCGTAATCTTTTCTTAGGTCTATGTCCAAGTAATTTATCCTGTCCTTACTATAATTAAAAGTGAATGAGAGAAACTCAGTGGACGTGTTAAAAGTTGACATCAAATCATTAATTTCTACCTCTGTTCCTTGATATATCATGAATATATTGTCAAGAAACCTGGTGTAAAAGATTATATTTGAATTAATGGCTTCCACTGTTAATATGTTGTTTCTCTCCCAGTACGCCATAACCAGGTTAGCAATGCTTCCACCACATGGGGAACCCATGGCTACCCCAATTTTTTGATGATACAATTCATTGTTAAACATCAAAAAATTGTATGAAAGAGCTGTATCAATCAATTCACCTACCAGTTGGATTTCCCCATTAGGTGCCCCCAAGATCTTCAACATTGCACCAACCCAGTCTATTGCTATGTCATGGGGGATAGATGAATACAGCTCTTTCACATCAATTGTAACTAGTAAGCACTCGGGGTGGAAGTCAACTGTGTTAATTGCCTCTAAAAAGGACCATGAGTCTTTGGTTATTTGTCTTTCCTTTTTTACATATTTTTGCAAAATTCTGTCCAAAACCTTACTACAAGTGTAGGTAATACTTTTTCTCCCATCCACTAATGGCCTCATAGGGGGGTTATTAATATCTTTGTGGATTTTAGGGATTCCAAATAACACTGGGGTTCTAGGTGTTTGCTGGTGCATGTAGGTGTAGGTTTCCCTGTCAATTCTTGCCTCTACATTGAGTTCCTCTATTAAAGCTTTAACCTTTTGGTAAGCCCCATTCATTTCGTTGATGGTTACCTTCAGGTAAGTTTCGCTATCTAAAATGAGGTTCATCCTAGTAGTGTAATCCTCATTAGTCGTTATGGTAATACCTCCACCTTTGTCTGGTTTCATTAAGCGCACAGGGGCCTTCCTAAGAAACGAGAAATCCTCTCTCTCGTTCTTGGTGATGTTATGGCCACTTCGCCTATGTCTAGTTGTTTGTTTTTTCAAATTCCTCAAGTCCATCTCAGTTACTTTTTCAAAGATCAATAAAGCAGGATGTAATGGGGGGTTGAAAACACTAGACACATAGAGTTCAGACCTTTGGTTGAGGTCACTGCCCAGTAACAGTGACAATAGGGACATAGCTGGGGACCAGTAGCAGGCTATGGTGTTGATTGCACTATTCTTCAAAGACAGTTTTACCAGAAGTACCTCTGATGCATTATGCAGGGATACTAGTCTGGAGGCATGCATATCCATTATAGATATGGAGACAACACCACTTGTGGAGGTGTGGTCGATGTTTTAGCACTAACAGCTGTGGAATGTGTCATAGGCTGTAAATGTAGGGCTGCTGTCTGCTTCTGTGAACCACCTCTCCGTTACTGCACAAATGTCAATGTCCTCTATTTGAGGCATGCTTTAAGTGACTGCATCTTGACAATTAGATGTTTACTGTTGAGCAGCATGACCCTCAGACTGCATACATCTCTAGCTGTTACAGTGGTAATTTGATTTGGAACACTCACTAATAAGGCACTATAGGGGTGGCAAGGCACTTACCCTGTACCTGGAAGCCCAGGGCTGACAGATTTAGGACATCTCTGGCAAGGCATTGAGGTTTGTCAATCATGTTATCCCAAGCAGAAAGATACTGGATCACCTGAGAATGACACACAATACATACCAGTCTTCTGTACAGATGTGTCTGGAACATCCAGATGTTTGGAACCTATTAGTGCTCTGTCTGCCTTAACAATGCCCATGTCATATTGTGGCCTCAGTCAGTATATATCAGACACAAATGGAATCTTAACAGGTGTGTGTATACATTTTATATCAACTGTATAGCAGTAATGATGCACACATGTACCTACCTTAGTAAGTTTGTCCAATACATTTTGCTGATGTCTGTCAAGATGTCTTGCACTGACAGGTTGTAAGGTATGCCACAGTAATGTTACATTCTCTTCAGATAGGCCCCTGTGGTGACACCCGTGATGCAATAGAATTAACCCCACCACAAGTGAACATGCACATAAAGCAATATTGCTATTAGTCATAGTTGTGTGCATGGTAACTTGCATGCCCTCCACATGCCTGGGGTATTGCCAAAGCACAACTGCACAATTCCATACTCACCAGCTTCAGGCTGCTGTCCCATATGCAGACCAGTGTGACATATGTAGTTATGGGAGAGAGATATTGTCAGCAGACTCACATGTGCCCTTGAAAAAGGATGGATGCAGCATGTCTGCACATTTATAGTACAACACCCAATACTACACAATTTGCTGTCCTTCACCATAGATTTGCACTTCTGTGCATGAGAAAGTCCCATCCACAACTACAATTGTTCCTGGCACATGCATGTAGATACTGTACAGATACAAGTATGTCTCATACAGTAGTCTACTAATCCCCATTGGGATCTTACCTGCACAGTCCTTGTCCATTGTGTGGGTGCTCCCCACCTCCAGCAAGTGGGGCTTTGTACCCTGGTGTTGTACTGTGATGGGTGGCCCAAGCTTGGCAAGGAGCTCCTCATTTGGTGTCAGTAGGGGCTGCATGGCTGGTGTCCCACCTGTGGTTGTGGGGTCCTTGGCCACAGCAGTAGACCTTTTCCAGTCATGTCGTATGAGGTTGGTGGCACAATGCTGCACCTGCTCATATGTATATGTGTGAAGGCCCACCTAATTTACCCTGTGGACAGGATCATCCCACAGGGTGGTCCTCTCCCGTGGATGTTGCTGGCTTTGGCCCAACAGTACTGTGTGGTTCTGTATTATGGCTTCCATTACCAGGTTGCATTCTGCTGGTGAAAAGGTCTCCAGCTGGTGATGTGACATTGCACCTAGTAGACACTAACAGGGAAACACATCTCAGGACCCCATAAATTTGGCAACAGCATGTCCAGTACCTGCACATGTACCTTGAATACCAGTAGCCAACACTCACAACCACACCATACCCCTGTATCAGCACAGTTTCAGCTTGCATTGCTCTCCTGGTCATGATGAGTCATATTGCCCACAGTGAGGGCAAGTTGTTTGCATAATTCATTGTTCCTCATTCAGGATGGATGACATTAGCCATCTTCCATGCAGATGGTGTGTGGATGATGCTGCAGCTTGGTGTGACTACAGTGTGTAATACAGCTGGGAGCACATGCCTGAGTTCATGTAGGATGCAGGCAGGGATGATATGACGTCCATGGATGCTTACATTTGTTGCCTTTCAGTAGGCAATATGTACCTGATCACTGGTGATGAGGGGAGGGGTGTGGGTACAGTACATATCCACCTATAGTGATGCTGAGCTGCGGGGGATGTTTACCCTAACCCTATCTGCATCAGATTGCCTGTAGTTATGTTGTGTGTGTGTATGTGATCTGATTGGCCACCATTACAGGTTGGGTTGGTATGTTGCCTCCGAGATTGCAGACATATGGGAAGATGGCCTTGTGATTGTCCCTGGTGAATGTCTCCAATTTGTAATCATAATTGGCCTTACAGTAATCCACCTGTGACCTTATATGCATGTTCAGACAATGGCTGACTTGATGCCAAGTTAGTTCCTGCCCCTACTTTGCCCTGTATAGCCACTATAGGGACCAAGTCTGTGGTTTGTGTAATGCTACTGTCCAGCAAAGGGGATTACTGTATGTTGGTAGACGCAGGTATGACAATTAAGGTATTGCTGAGCCCATACAGTCATGTATGTGTTCAATCTGTTGTTTGTAGTGGGCATGGCCACAAAGTCATAGCACAGTTGGACACCTCTCCAATTTAGTAATGATAATCATGCTCACTGTACAAACCACGGCTGTGTGAGGGCAATGCAACAACCAGTAGCTGTAGAAATGTCACTCGTTTTAGTGCACAGTAACTAAGACTATACATGTGTACAACATGTACAACTGTTTTAACTGACATTTTGCATCTCATGTCTGTTTTCATGAGGTGGACACATACACCTACTCATACTGACATGTGCATAGCTAATACCTCACATACATGGCTGTTCTATGTCAGTATGGTGCACTAAATTCACACACCTGCTGTGCAGTCATCCCTTTCAACCAGTTACAGCAGGACATCTGTAGAATGCCATGTATACATGGGTGCAATAGAATAAAATCAATAACAGTGTCTCATAAATGATGTAACATACTTGAATCATTCAATAGCACAGTAGCCTTTGCAGTGACAGGCATCCCTTGGAGGATGTCCAACAGTCATATGGCAGGAAGAGAGGGGAAAGGCTAGGAGGGTGGTATTGTGGGTAAGAATTGTTAATGTTGGCAGTATGAGTGGTATAGGGAACAGGCTAGCTGATATGATGGCCAGGGGATGGTTGACATATTTTGTGTGTGTAAGAGACCACATGGAAGGGGACTATTGCTGGGTGTATGCTAGGCAGGTCACAATTGTGCTATGAAGGTGTGGACTGGCAGTGGAAGGGGGTAGGACTTCTGCTGAAGAAACATTACACCAAGAGTGTTTTTGGAGGATGACATAAGTGTCTGATAGAGTGATGTTTCTGAAGCTGTAAGCTGCTGGTGTACTTATGACTGTTGTTAGTGCATATGCTATATAAGTTGGTTGTGCGATGGATGAGAAAGAGAAATGTGACATCAGTTGGATGACGTGGTGATGACTGTACCCAGGGATGACAGACTGGTTATTTCAGCAGATGTCAATGGACATATTGGTGAAGGGAACAGAGGGGATTGGGAATTAATGGTTATGTATATTAAGGAGTGGAGATGGTAGTGGATTTTGAAAAAATGTTGGACATGGCTGTGGTGAATATGCACTATAACACAAGGGAGGAGCATAGGGTGACATGCAAGAATGGAGTAAGATGCACACAGGTGGAATATATCCAATGTAGGAGGACCAGTTTGAAGGAGCTTGGAGACTGTAAAGTGGTGACAGGGGAAAGTGTATTTAGGCATTAGGGAATGTTGGCATGTGAGATGATGTCGGTGATTGAGAAGAAGAGGAGTGTGGGGGCAGCACCAATGATCAAATAGTGTGAATTGGAAAAGTGTGCTTGTGAGGTGGAGTTCAGGGAAGTGTTTGGAGATACACTGGGTGGCAGGGACAATCTAACAAATATCTGGTTAAGTACAGCAGAGCTGGTAAGGGAGACAGCTAGACGGGTGCTTGGGGTGACATGTGGATAGAAGAAGCAGTACAAGGACACCTGTTGGTGGACTGAGGAAGTACTAGACAGTATACAGAGACAAAGGTTGGGGAAGAAGGAGTGGGATTGTCATAGAGATGAGGAAAGTAGGCAGGAGAATGAGGAGATGATGTGCATGGCAAAGAGAGAGGTGACAAAGGCTGAGGATGGGCATATGAAGAGTTCAATGACAGGTTGGACACTAAGGAGGGATGAAAGGAATTGTACTGATTGGCTGGACAGATGCACTGAGCTAGGAAAGATGTGCAGCAGATAAGAGTGATAAAAGATGAGGAGGCATATGTACTCACAAGCAAGGAGAGTGGGAATGGCAGTGGTGTGTTAGCTAGACTGTTTACTGATATCTTGGGTAGTGTGAGGTTGCATGAGGAGTGGAGAGAAAGTGCTTGGGTACAGTGTTAAGAATGAGGATGATGTGCATAGCTGTGATAACTACAGAGGGATAACATTGACCAGTCAAGGCATGAAGTTATGGGTAAGAGTAGTGGGAGCTAGGTCACGCAGGAAGGTGAGGAGTACTGGTCAGTAGTATGGTGTCATGCATGGAAAGGGCACTACCAATGTGATGTCTGCTCTGAGACTGTTACTGGTGGAATATAGAGAAGGTCAGGAGTTGCTCTGTGTCTCTCTGGATGACAGGATGCCTAGACAGGAGTTGTGATATTGTATGATGAAGTCATGAGTGGAAGAGATATATACATAAGAGTGGAACAGGATATGTACAAGAGTGGTGTGAGAGCATTGAGGTCTGCATTGGGATTGACAGATGTGTTTAAGGTGGAGGTGGGGTGACATCAGGGATCAGCTGTGAGCCATTTCTGATTTGCAATGGTGATGGACAGGTTGACAGACAAGATAATACGGGAGTCCCCGTTGACTATGTTGTTTGCAGATTACATTGTGATCTGTATTGAGAGTAGGGGACAGCTTTTGGAGACCCTGGAGAGGTGGAGATATGCTCTAGGGAGGAGAGGAATGAAGGTCAGCACCACTAGGACAGAATATCTGTGTGTGAATGAGAAGGAGGATAGTGAAATGTTGAGGATGCATGGAGTACAGTTGGCAAATGTGGATGTGTTCAAATGATTGGGTCAGCATTTCAGTGTAATGTGGACTATTGAGGACAGGTATAGAAGAGAGTACAGGCAAGATGGAAAGGGTGGAGAAGAGTATCAGGAGTGATATGTGACAGACGAATACCAGTAAACGTGATATGTAAGGTCTACAAGAGGGTAGTGAAACTACCTGTTATATGGGTTGGAGACAGTGGCATTGACAAAAAGGCAGGGGTCAGAGCTGCACAAGGCAGAGTTACAGATGTTATGTTTTGCACTGGGTGTGACACAGGTGCACAGGTTTAGTAATGTGGATATGACAGGTTCAGGCTATGTTGGACGGATATGAGACACTGTTGGAGAGGAAACATTACATCAGTTTGGATATTTGCTTAGGAAGGGTGCTGAGTAAATTGTGAAAAGTATGGTAAGGATGTAGTTGCTAGGTAAGAGGAAGAGAGGAAGGCCTCAGATAAGGTTTCTGGATGTGGTGAGAGAGGACATGCAGGCGGTTGGTGTGAGAGAGCAAGATTCAAAGGACAGGCAGAAATGGCAACATATGAGCCACTGTGGCAATCCCGAATAGGAAAAGCCAGTGGACAATTAAGGGGGATGTTTTAATGTCAGTCTTCACAGATTTGGCAAGGATTTGACTGACATGACACAACTCTATGGGTAAATGACTACAAATATGAGGCACACATATGGTCAGTGTGCCGAACACTGGTCAGTTGAATGGTATGAGCTCAGTATATAACATGCAGTTCAACACATACATCTGCAACAGTACTGCACATGCTCTGTATAG
Source organism: Protopterus annectens (assembly GCF_019279795.1). NCBI lineage: Eukaryota > Metazoa > Chordata > Ceratodontiformes > Protopteridae > Protopterus > Protopterus annectens. The sequence goes on from NC_056742.1 coordinate 227,245,568, forward strand.
CAATCTTATATTTATAAGACAAAATGTGTATCATAGTTGTATGCACAGGTAACATATGGATATGTGCAACATTCCAGTAGCTGGCCTAGTCACTACAGACAGAGCCACAAGCTATGACCATCAGTGCTGTTCAGCAGTACATCAGTACATCAAGTCTTTTTGAGACATATTGTTTCAAACCCCTATTTTACATTATTGCAGACATCCTACTGCATTCAGTTACATGCTTACTTGTTTCACATACCTTTTTTTCTGGATAAGTGACAGATATGTCCTTTCTTATTCTTTTTTCTGACACTACTTCTGCTTTGCACTGATGAACTGTCTATGACAGATGTGGATTGAATAGATGGCAACTTGTCTTTTATAGGTAATGCTCATGACCATGTGATGGCCTGAGCACCAATTGCTATTCCCCAGTTATTGCTTGCATGCAGAACAGCTGTTAGTTATTCCAACAGCCAATGTCATGGCAGCACACTCCTATAAGTGTGTACTCCATGTGGGTGTGGCCCTTTCCTTTACCTGTGAGGAAGAGACCCTGGAGGTGTGTGAGCTAATACCTCTTAGAACAAGACCTGTGGAGACAAGCCAATTAAATGGTGGAGAAGATTCAAGACCTAGGGGCAGAATGTGTGTATTGCTGTTAAACGTTTTGAATACTGATTGTTTAACAGGGTTTGTCTGAACATGCTACTTTTGCATGGGTTTCTGTCTGACAAAGTTCTGTGTCTGCATAGCTCTCAACTGTAGGGCTATCCACATAATGGCCAGAGGTTTGTCTGTTGTTTGGTCTGTCCCCCAGACAGCTGTTGTCCTTGGCAAATCAGTAGCTTACTCTGTTGATTGCGCTCAGTACATCCCAACATCCATTTGTGTTTTTGATTTTATATCCCTCAGAAAGGTTATGTTACAATAAACCCTGTAACAACAGCAGTTTCCTCAGTGTGTAACAGCAATATTTCAAGTATGGCCATGTTTTTGAGCCTCAGTCCCAAATTATGTCAGGCTTGGTACAGATGCCATACAGTAGGAGGTTGATAGGTAGGATCTACCATTATTATGTTCTGTCATTCCTGCTGAGGGGAAAGGGTGGACAACATGTGGGACTCTGTACATTCAGGAGGTTAGTGTATGGAGAATGCTTTTTGATGCCATTGTAACATATTTTATGTGGGGGGGAGGAAGAAGTGTTTTAAAGCTAGGCTGTTAGAACATGTGACATATATTACTGATGAGGAAGAAGACAGTTCTATAGCTGTACATTTCAATAATTCCCACCATGCGATAGTAGTCCTGAAAGAAGAATTGTTATGTACAGAATCGGTTTAAATTCTTAAATGTGATACTTTATCCCCTAGAGGGTTAAATGAGTAGTGTAACTGGAGGCTGTTTATATACATGTAATTAAGTGTAGTGGGTTACAAGGTACTGCTTTGGAAAAAGTCTGTTTCCCAGTTTGGTCAAACAGTCATAAAAGAACAACTGTTATGTACAGAATAAATGCATGTTTTAAATGTGATACTTTATCCCCTGGGGGTTGACTGAGGAGTGTAATTGGAGGCTGTGTATTTAAATGTACTTACGTGTTAATTGCGTCTTCTAATTAAGGCAAGCATTTCTTGTAATGTGTTACCCCTTGAAGGCTTTGGCAAAGACATCAGAGTAAAATAAACTTTTAAATTAATGGCTGTTTGTATTTTTGTTTACTATCTTCACTCATTGTAGTATTGCTAAGAGGTCACTGTATCTGTCTGACCATTGTGCATGGCCTGTCATGGATTTGTAGCAGCGTACTGTTCAGCTATTATTTGGACTGGGGGGGACAGATGTGATTGTCACGGGTCCTTTCGTATCCAACTGTGCATGCTGCCTCAGTTATGGGTGGTTTATCAGCAGTACATGCTTGTACGTGCATTTAGAGACATGTATGTATGTGTATATATATATATATATATATATATATATATATATATATATATATATATTTTTTTTTTTTTTTTTTTTTAATATATATACATACACAAATATATCTACACATCAGTATTTCTTGGTAATATATCTGTATATTGTTATACATATATATATATATATATAAATATGTGTATGTATCTCCATACATATCTATCTCTCTCTATATATATAAATACTTTTTTCATGTATATAGTTGTAGATGACAATCATTCCTGACTGCACAGTGTGTCGTTCCAACTGTAAACTGACTGTACTGCATGATATATTGTAAAAAACAGCCTAACATCTTGCGGCTAAAATGGCCAAGGGGTAAATTGTTGTAACTATGGTGTATAGCATCCCAGGTTCAAGACTGAGTATGGCTGTTTATTTTGTTGCTGGCCAGAAAAAGGGCTGCTGGATATACAGTGATTAAGGCACTTTTAAGCAGTTGTAAGCTGGTTTGCATTGGGCTAAGCGGTGGTAAAACACCGTCAAACTGCTAGGTGCTTAACCTGTGTAGGCTTCGTTTACCGACGCTTACCAGTGCGCAAAGATACTTAGCAGAGCTAACTACCGGTTATCATTCACATGTAAGAGATGTGTACAGCTGCTAAGCATAGCTCAGCCCTGATGTTAGATGTTAGATGTAAGTGTTATGGCTCCTTTTTTATCTGACTGTGCATGCTGCTCCAGTGTCTGCTGGTCTGCTGGCTGTATGCCTTTGTAGCGCAGACTGAGACATGTCCTGTACCACAGTCAGGATTCAGACTACATTGAGAATTGGACCACTATATGTAGGGGTATTTTGTGACTGGAAACTATTATGTATTTCTTCACACAGTCCATATACTCTACTGTTCACCTGACCTACCAGTATGTGACTGTGACTGTGGTGGTATTGGTTGTGGGTATGCACTTTCACACTGGTTTCTGATTTTTGGTTCTGTAACATCCCTGTAGTGTCTGACATCCCAAAGGGGGATGACAACACATTAATTGGCATTGAGCTTAAAGTCATGGCTCTGACATCAGTCATTGGTCTCAGTGAGGCCTTTCTGTAGGATGTCACCATCACTTGGGTAGTTAATTGCTCCCAACTTGCAATCATCTGCAAACATTGTCAGCCACAGTCTCCATGTTGGCATGGACTTCAGAGAAGTTGATACCAAACAGGAAATGACCTAGGACCAAACCCTGTGGAACTCCACATGTGACTAATTGGCAGTCTGACTTGGGCTCAGCTACTTTCACACTGTGGGTTTTACCTGTGAAACAGTTTGCAACCCATCTACTGTTATAGGGGGTTGATACATAGCTTAGTGAGTTTATCCATGAACCCTGATTGGGGAATATCAAAGGGCTTGGCCAGATTGAGGTAAGCTGTATGAACCACCTTGCCTTCATCCACAGCTCTGGTGACTGACTCAAAGAAGTCGACCAGTTTGATTGAACATGCATGATCTACCCATCCCAAAAGCAAACAGTGTGCAATCCTGAGTCTGGAGATTCCCATAACTCTGTTTCTTAGGTCCATGATGATGCATTCCATAGCTT
>NC_056742.1:227914077-227926577 GCF_019279795.1 Protopterus annectens
TAGATAGACTGTGTGAACTACCTTACCATCGGCTATGGCTTTGATGACTGCTTCAAAGAAGTCTATCAGGTTTAGGAGGCATATTCTGCCTTTCACAAACCCAAACTGGGTGGGGTCCAGAGTTTGAAGACTATCAATGTCTTTGTTTATAAGTTCCATAATGATACTTTCTATTGCCTTGCAGAACAGGCTTGTCTGGCTAATGGGGCAGTAGTTTCCGGGGTCTGTGGTGGCTCCCCCTTTGTGGAGTGGGATAACTGTCACTGTGCACCATTCAGTGGTCACAAAGCCTGAGGTGAGCCTATGACTGAACATGGTGCTTAGGTGGGGTGCCAGTTCGTTCTGTAGTTCATGTAGAATGCAGCCTGGGATGTTGTCAGGTCCCATCAATGATGTGTTCTTGGCTTTGGAGAGTCTTGTTTTCACCTGTGCAGCTGTGATTACAGGAACTTTGCATTCTTCTGGTAAAGAGATGGGCTATATATGTATATATAAATAAATATATATATATATATATATATATATATATATATATATATATATAGACATACATGTCTCTATACATATATATATATATATATATATATATATATATATATATATATATATAAAATATATATATATATATATATATATATATATATATATATATATATATATATATATATATTATGTCTATATATATATATATATATATATATATATATATATATATATATATGAATATATATATATATATATATATATATATATATATATATATATATATATATATATATATATATAGTTATATATTTATCTATTATGTCTATATATATATATATATATATATATATATATATATATATATATATATATGTGTGTGTGTCTATATATACATAAATATATATATATATATATATATATATATATATATATATATGAATATATATATATATATATATATATATATATATATATATATATATATATATATCTATATATATATATATATATGTGAATATATATATATATAGATAAAGATATATATAGTTATATATTTATCTATTATGTCTATATATATATATATATATATATATATATATATATATATATATATATATATATATGTTTATAGGTTCATAGGTAGGTACTAGGCTATTAGCCCTAGGGCCTATATAAGCCTAGCCAAAAAGGTACCCTGGATTTTGCCACCCAAGAAAATTATCTTCCTGTGCCACTGTCGAACAGAGCCACAGAGGTGATCCCCAGGATGAATTTCCTGTTTCCCATCCAATCATCAAGATTTTTCTTGAAGAGTGCTAATGAGGAGCTTTGTTTGATATAGATAGGCAGTTTGCTCCAGAGTATGGGAAGTCTCTGGGACTGGAATCTTTCCCTCCAGCATGTTCTGTTTATTGTGGTGACAAGATTTAGGTCCCTAGAGCGTGTAGCTCGGAAGGATTGGGATTTCTTTTGAGTGGAGCATGTCCAACAGCTCTGGGTTTGACATAGCTTTCTATGTTAGGCAGAGATTGCTTCTGTGTAGGCGATATGCGACACAGTAAAGCTGGAGTTTTTTTAGACAGTCTGTGTAGGACATCTGTTTGAGGCCAGTAATCCTCTTTGTGAGGTATTTCTGCGGCCTTTCCAGTTATTATAGATGTCTTGTGATGTGCATATCAAAAGGGGCATTGTACTCTATAACGGGTCTAATGAGGTATTTTCCAGGATGTTGGCAAAATCAATTGGTTCTGTATATTTACTGCCATTGTGCTGTAACTCAGAGCAGATCTGAGTGTTGCCATTGAGATCCTTGACATAGCCATAGAATGCTTTGTGGTTGTCTTTAGAGTCAGTGGTGATTTTGATTTCGTAACTAGCTTTAAAGGATTTTATGAGGGATCTCAGCCTCTTTCTGAGGCTGACCAGGGAGTTCCTCCATTCATGGGATTTTTTTGTAACAGTTTATTTCTTCTGTTGTATAGTTTTTTTATGGCAGGGGACCATCAGATTGGCTTCCTTATTTGGAGGATAGCATCCTGGTTCTTTTAGTGATAGTATGATCCATGCACTCTTGCAAGTGCTTATAAAGTGCATTTGTGTAGGATTCAGCAGTCATACCTTTATTGTCCGTCTGCATGGGTGTCATGAAGTTTGTCACTTTTGTCTTAAGAAGCATGAAGTTGGCTTTGGAGAAAACTTTTATGGTGGTTTCCCAAATGGGGGGTGTGGGCGGGATGTGGATGTCTAGGGTGATTAGCTTGTGGTCGGATCTGACCAATTAGGAATTGTCCTCTGGTTTAGAACACCGATCGCCCATGTTGGTAATGTCCAAGTCTAGGATATTGCTGCCCCTGGTGGGGGTGTTGATAAGTTGATCCAAGGAGTTGGAATTGATGAATTCCAGAAAACTTTGACTAAAAGAGTTGGTACTCCAGTACTTTTCCCAGTTAATGGTGGGGTAGTTGAAATCGCCCATTATTAAGGTGCTGGGTTGTACCCTTATATTTTCCAGTGTATTAAGAAATGAGTAGTGGGAATCCTGGGGCATGGTGGGGGATCTGTAGCAAGTTACAATTTGGATTGCGGTCTTGTCCAGAGTTAGTTACACTTGTATAATCTCAGATGCATTATGTTGAGCAACTATCCTGGAGGTATCTATATCCTTAATGAATATGAACATGCCTCCAGCTTTAGAGTTTTGGTCCAGTTTAGGTGGCCGAAAGGTGTGGTATGAATTATAGCCTGGTAATGCAGGGGTGATCTCTGGAGCCTTGAACCAATGTCACTGCACAGATGTTGATGTTCTCCATTTTAATGAGTGCCTACAGTGAGTGCATTTTGAGGGCTAGACTTCTAGCATTGAATAGCATTACCCTCAGATTTTGCTTGTTTGTACCTGCTATGGTGGTGAATTTGTCATTTGAACCTTGCCTAAAAAAGGCACTATATACGGGTGGCAAGAGCCTTAGCCAGTATCTGGAATCCCAAGGGTGACAGGTGCAGACCATCTCTGGCAAAGCATCGTTGTCTGTCGATCATGTCATCCCAGGCAGACAGATGCTGGATCCCCTTAGAATGACACCAGAAGCTTAGCCAATTGTTGAAGTCAATAATTTTGTCCTTGTACTGTGGTATCATTCTGGATGATGGCAAGATGCTACTCAGGGCTATGGTCATATGTGCCTGGGCTACAAGATCGGAGAGCTCCTCCATCTCTCTTTTCATGTAGTCCAGGAAGGTACGTCTCAGGTCATTCACACCAACATAGACAATGACGGAATCATATTTGTACTTGTTGTGGAGTGACCTGAGTGCGTGCATTATGTGGCAGATCCTGGCACCTGACAGGCAGCTGACAATAACTTTCTCCTTGTTTAGCCTGGTGAGTGGAATATCAGTGTGCCTGACTATAGAGTCACCTATGCCTAGAGATTTGGGTACGTTGTTATGCCTTATGGGCTGTATAGTTTTTTTATATATATATATATATATATATATATATATATATATATATACATATATGTGTGTGTGTGTATATATATATTGTGTGTATATATATATATATATATATATATATATATATATATATATATATATATATATATATATGTGTGTGTGTTTGTGTATGGGTATTGCATTCGCACATTGGATCCACACTCTGAACATCTCACTGCAAAACATCTGACCAAAGGCACTTTTAATGGGGGTGAGGGGGCCCAAAATAGGGGTGTCTTGTAATTATTGCCATTATCCCTTTTTCCACAGCTGAACTGATCTCCTTTACAACACAATGCCCAGCATTTGCAACGCTTGAACCCAGGACCCTGAACAACATAGGCAGAACAAGTTAACAGTAAGCCATCTCACCTGTAAGATGTCAGGATGATTTCTGTAACATATGCAGAACAGTCAGTCTACCATAGGGAATGTACCATGTGGAAACACTAAACATTTCAATTATACATGCACACACATATATACATATACATATATGTATATATATAATATATATATATATATATATATATATATATATATATATATATATATATATATATATATATATATATATATATATATATATATATATACACATATAAATATATAAATACTTTTATACAAAACGTGTATATATAGAGGATGTACAGCATATCAAACAGCCTTTATTCCTACAGTTGCCACCTTTTCAAATGGCCAGTGTCTGCTTCTTTCCTACAAATGAGAATTATTGCATGAAACATATACCCACACACAATGCAAAAGACAGGACACCACACACAAGATTGCGTACATTGAAATTTTTATATGTGTACTATTTCTGTTGTTTATGCCATTTCTTATAGCAGTTAGGTATTTGAAGTACATAATAACTGATTAATGCAACTCTCAAACAAAACATATGATACAGTAATCTGCAAAACATAACATACTTTGCTGTCTAGGCTAAAGCCTTCAAGTAGTACAACAGTAAAAAACACACTTGCCTTGAAGATACAAATCAATCAACACTTAATTACAGATGTAGTTCAGCAGCCTCCAATTACACTCTGTACTCAATCCCTAGAGGGAAAAGTATTAGTTGTCACAATGTAAATATATCTGTTACATAGCAATGTTTAAATTAAAATCTCACTATCATACTGACAAACAGAACTGTATGTAAGACAGTAAGCTCTAGCCCACCACTGTTCCCATGGTGAAACGTATGAAAATATACAGCCATATACCTTAATGATTCTGATTACTGATATCCCTCACGTGTTGTAACAGCCTAGATTAAAAACATTTAATACCCCTCCCCATAAAATGTCTTATAAGGGCATATAACAGTGTTTTCCATACACTGAACTCCAGACTGTACAGGGTCACACATGTTTTATCCAGCTGTAGACCTCATATATATGGACCCTACCCCCCAATTTGTGTGGAAGTCTACAACATCACTGGAATGATAGCATGAATGCCAGCACTAAATAATGATAGGCCATTACCTAACAACTTCTTACTACATGACATCTGGACAAAGCCTGGTATATAGGTGGAGGACAGAGGCTGAAACACAGGGCCATATTTGAAATATTGCTGTTATACACTGTGAACATTGCTGGTGTTACAGGATTGGCTGCAACATACCATTACTCAGGAATATGAAGTCAGAAACACAAATGGATGTTGCCATGTACTGATAGCAATCAAATGAGGTAATGGCACTGATATGTCAGGGACAAGCCCTGTGTTGTGAACAGACAAAACATAACAGCCAATACTCTGGCTATGATGTGGATAGGTCCACAGTTGAGAGCTATGCAGACAGACTGCATTCCATGCAAAATTAGCATGTACACACAAAACCTGTAAAACTAGCAGTATTCAATGCATTTGACAGCAATACTCGCACACTGTCCCTAGGTCTGGAATCTTATACAAACATGTTTTTGTGTCCACAAGTCCTGTTGTAAGAGGTATTGCTACCTGCTGTCTGTAACACTGTTGCCCACACACAGGAAGGATGTCTTTCATACAGGAAAGATAAAGGGACAACACACGCATGATGTAGTCATTTGTAGTAGTGGGTTGCTATTGGAAGTACTACAAAGCTGGTTGCATGCAGTTAGCAAGTGGGGAACACCAACACCTGATCATGAGCATCACCTACAAAAGCCATGCTGCAACCTATTCAAACTAGCTCGATCCCTGTAGTGGAGAGAGAGAGAGAGAGAGAGAGAGAGAGAGAGAGAGAAATAATACTAAAAAAAAAAAAAAGCAAACCAAACAAGATAGACATCCAACTGGTACACAGAAGAGAGCACAATAATAAAACAGGTATGTGAAACTTGTCAGCATGTATGTAGTACCTGATCTGTAATAATGGGATAGATGATGCTGAAAGATTTATATGTGCCATCAAGACTTGCTGTAATGATGTCCTGCTGAACAACTGCTATGAACATAGCATCTGGCACTGTGGGCGGTGGGCCATACATGTCAACTCTGCAGATAAGCACAGAATGTCAAGATTTAAGCCATCATAATGTTTGCTCTGTTCCTCCAAACATCTATATTAGTCTGGCAAATAGCTGAAGGTGGAAGTAATGAAGTCATGATAGACACATGAGTTTCAGACCCCACCACCTTCAGAACAGTCATGGTAATGTGAAATGTATCATGCACAAACTTCATATGTTTGTAATAGGCAAATCTATGATCTGTCCCTTTATATCCCCCACTAATGTTAGGCTGTGTCCTCATGTGATGCTCTGTTTTGTACAAGACAGAACAGTTCAGCTGTGGAGGAAGGAGGTTCAGAGTGTGGATCTGATGTCTGAATGCACTATATATATATATATATATATATATATATATATATATATATATATATATATATATATATATATATATATATAATGTCTACATATATTAGTGGTAAATTGCTGTGGCTAAGGTGTGCAGGGTCTTGGGTTAGACACTTGCAAGGGCTGATAATTTTTTTGCTGGCCAGAACAAGGGCTGTTGGATACAGTGTGATTAAGGCACTTTTAAGCAGTTGTAAGTGGGTCCTAAATGGACAGTTATGTATGGTATGAAATTATTTTTGGAAACAGATTGCCCTTTTTTGTTAAGTCGAGAGTGGGATTTTGGGGAAGGATAGTAGGTATATTTGGGGAGGTAGGTTGGGTCGGAAGACAGACAAGATAGACAAGTCAGCATACAGGGGCAGTATATAACACGTGGGGGCTAAACACCTTGGACGGGAAGGGGTGTTTGGAAATTGGAAGTCCATGAGCCACAAAATGGAAACAGTGGGACTGAGGTCCCTAACCATGGGCAGTCACCACTGCACCTTCACGGCTCTGAAGGTGGCTGTGCTCGGGGCTTTGCAGGGGGGCCAGGCTGACCCTCTAATTGTGCAATGAGGCACTCAAGCTGGTGTAGCAGATCTCCCAATTCTCTGTGGAGCTCCCTATGCACCAGACCCTGGACCCGACTTCAGGTGACAGAATCCTGTCTGTGCTCATTCTCAGGGGGGACGAGCCCAATCCCCTGAGGTGGTTCCACCTGAAGGTAGTGCAGGGCCAGCAGATGAGGAGGTCCTGGGATGGGTCCCAGATGTGCTGTTGTCCAGTTCCACGGCCAGATGAGGTGGAAGAGTTGGGTCCGCTGGGAATGGCCTTCCCAAACATGCTATCATGTTGCAGTTTTAGATAACAACATGCATAGATATTCCCATTAACCCAAAATACCAGATGTGGAACAGTTGCATAGCAAACAGAACACATGCATATATGGAACCATAGTGGCCATTACAATGGCATGCAGGTTACAAAGATAGCAAGAGGCCACCAGTGATAGTGTTTCAACATGGAACATGAATAGAAACACATTTCAGTATTTGTTGAACAATACGATATATGCCCCAACAATAGGTTTGGTGTAAACATACCCATTGATTTGTGTGTTCAGATTATTGTTTCAGATATGGTGGTGGGGGGAGATGTCAGTTAATATCCTTGCAGTATGCAGTCCTCTGACCTTTTTTCCAGTTTATGTCTTCAGATACCATGTCCCATGAGCGTCTCTTTGAGTCTACTCCTCAGGAGAATGATATTATCATAAACTTCATTGTAGAACATCACAGAACCCTCTTTGGATACACAACCCATGAACTGCAGGAGAGGACCGCTCTGTGGAACAAGCTCATCGACAGGGTAAATGATGTTGGTCTGCATAATCGCAGTTATGAGCAGGTGCGACATTGTTGCACTGATCTCATCTGCCATACCAGTCAGTGTGCTGCAGCAGTTAGGAGGGACTAGATATCCACAGGTGAGGGTCATGCCTCCCAGCCCCCACTGACACATGCTGAGGAGCTCCTCACCAGCCTTGGGGCACCTGCCCACCAGCCAAGCCAGGAACCTAATGATAACATTCTAGGGGTGGGTGCTACCCACACAATGGAGGAGGAGCATGCAGGTAAGGCCCCAAGGCACATTAATAGACCACTGTTCCTTATTCATCTTCATCTGTAAAGTATCTTCATGCATATGTCAGATAACATAGTCTGTTGCTGCAGTGTAGTAATGAACAGATGTGCATAATCTCTAGTATTGTGGGTTTGTAGTGTTGATGAACTGAAATGATGCTCCCACCCTGTACCAATGCCACAGGTGCAGCTACTGACATTACACCTCTCACACAACTATGTAGGTCCCTCTGGTATACAACTCGGGTAGCAACCTGTAGCTGGTGAGTATGGAGTTGTTTCGTTCAAGTTTGCCAATACATCGGCCATGTTATGGCCATGGTATTTGCCATGCACACATTTAACACACCTACCCATAATGCATGCTGTACATGTTCATTTATTGTTGCTGTTAATTAACTGTACTGCATTACAGTGGTCACTGTGGTGGCATATCTGAAGGGTATGTAAGAGTCCTGCAGTATACCTAACAACCTGTTGGTGCAAGATGTTTGGACAGAGATGAACATAATAGTGGGATAAATGGCCTACAGTAGGGACATGTCTGAAACATTACCCTTATACAGTAGCTACAACAGTGTATACACCACTATTACAGTGGCAACTGTTACAGATCTACACAACGGCATATCACAATACCATGTTCCACACCTTTTACAATCTGTAATGTGATCCTAACATGAGCAATAAATGTGTAATATGGAATCCTAGGGAATACATACTTTAACAAACACTAGAAGCATATATGTGCACACACTCCAAATAATATATTGTGGAAGCAGCTTTTGAGGTACTGACAGCATTCACTCTTCTTGAGTATGCACCTTCCATCAAGTACAGGGCCTCAATGTCACACCAAGTAATGGTCTGCTGTCCAAGAAGTTTGTCTATGACATTTGCCCATTCACCTGCAACAGAGGCAGCCGTGGCTTGCACACATCTTACAAACCATGGAATGGATCCCATATCCAAAAGGTAGCACTCATGAGTGGGAAACATAGCCTTACCTCAACATTGCATATACAATGGCAAACAGTGCAGACAGTCATGTATGTGACTATAAATTATGAGACAACATTGATGTAGAAAATAAACCGATGACCATCCAAGACAGATGGCAATACATGTTGCAAATTGGTCATGGAAGCTGCCCAGAAACATGTAGCAACACTGAGGGACTCGCTGGAATGTCTAGCAAGTACTGCCTGTGTAGTACTTGTGTCGACAATCACCTGGACTCTGCATAACTGTGGCCTATGGGTTAGGGTAATCAGATGGAAGAGTTGTTCCACATGAAACATCATCCAGAGCTCTCTACAGGTAGCATATGCATAACATCCAGTCTTCCAAAGGTATGTGTTACAATGTGTAATGGTGTACTGAGACCAAGGCTGAAACCTACAGACAGTATTAAAAAAGATACATGTGGTGCACAAGTAACACCTCACTCCACCTCAAGCCCAACATCCTCATCTGTACCTTGCTGGTGCCAGTATACACCTTTAGGTTTGCTGTTCATTAGCAGGAACTAGGCCAGTAGACATGGCGTTCTGAATTTGGAACACTGCAAAATGACACTCATGTGTGGCCCATAGTTGTCAAGCATGTGCAATAAGTGTGAGAATGAGGAGGGGTGTCATCTTGAAACACAACAGTGAACTAAAACATACATCCAAAGCTCACTAATAATGGCTGCATCTGAACACAGACAAGGTCATGAATTGTGCCAGACATAACCCTGACTCCATAGCAATAATGAAGAGATTGTGTGACCTCCAAGGCCTGTGCACATGAGCTACCCTTGCAATCCGGCAGATTTGGGGGATATTTGTAGGGTGGAGTGACCAAATAATGGCAAGTGAAGATAGGCCATGCTAGTATACCCCTTCCAGGAATAGTGACTGCTGTAGTTCACTTAGGTGCTGCAACAAACCATTGTGTTAAGGGTGTGCACACTTATGCATCCCACATATTGTATGCATCTCAATCAACAGCTTCACAACTAACATATTTGTTTGATACTGCATTTGATTGCACAGGTCATATGGCACATATCAGATGTGTGTATTGTTAATATATGCAGTATTGTGGCCCCATTGCATATCATGGAAGAGACTGGCATGTCAATAAGGATGTGTACACTCCTCATAGCCACAGTAAACTTTGAAGGTTGTCAGTGTAATTCGATTTTAGTGCTCATACATGCACTGCTGATGATGAGATCTGCAAATCAGAGGTCAGACATTCACTATTGGCCTCTGTCCTCATATCATCCCTGGTATGTGTCAGACAAACACATAGGGACTGTGAGCAACAGAACAAACATAACTGCCACACATATATGCATTCAGCAATGGTGTGTACACTCGTGAGGTATGGTGCACAGTACATGTCAGGGTGCTGATCTGGTGCACAGCAATACCGTGTTCATGGGTGCAGTGTGTTCCAGGGGAAGGGACCTCATCTTCTAACACAACTCATGCATCACAGAGATGTATAATGTTATTAACAAGGATTGAGTATAGCTGCAGTGAATGCTGAGTGCCATATGTCATGCATGTTGACTGTTGGGTAATGAGAGATCTGTGTAATATCTTTGTGCCACCTCAGCTGTAAGAGTGTGTGTGTGTGTGTGTGTGTGTGTGTGTGTGTGTGTGTGTGTGTGTGTGTGTGTGTGTGTGTGTGTGAGTGTGTGTAGAGGTAAGCAATGATGTACAGGTCATGAATTGCATTTTTTGTTTTCCCCTCACAGGTGGCGAGGTGGGTCAGGGTCCTTCCTGCAGGCAAACTGATGTCTTTGTCCATACAGACTCTGACAAAGATGATAGGTATGGTGAGGCACAGACATGGTTGTCAGGGGCTGAAGCTGTGCCATAGATTGACATCCCACTTTTATCCATCCCATCCCCGCACACAGTCACAATGCCTATACATACCCCTTTACCAGTAGCCATTGATGAGGGACAGTTGCTGCATGGTGGCATGGGACAGGACCTGTGTCTGTACACAACAGCCATAGCCAGATGACTGACAAAGTACCACACAGGCAGATGTACAGGGGTGCTCATTGGAAGGCTGCTGGCCATCATGCCCCTGGTGGAAGTGCCACAGTAGGTGTCACCAGACCCATGTTTTGGTCTGTCATGTAGGCACAGGCACATATGAAATGTTACACCAGAGGCTCCAGAGGGCTATTCAATCTGCTGTACTGAAGTAGATCCCTTCACATACACACAGACACTTACTTGGTAACACAAAGAGTAGAAATCTTACCTAGGTAGTTATTGCTACAAATGTGTTTGGCCTTAATTGCACACATCACATAGCTTTTTGGATGAGGTGTGTCCCAAGTTTCTTAAGTGAAGAATATCACCAGGCCTTGTATAGTATGGTAATGAGGGATGTACTGGGTGTTAATGAACAATAAATACATAGTATAACATACTATCATATGCACATTGACAAACATGTAACAGTCATAGACACATCTGAGAGACCTGGGTTTATCAGTGCTAACTGCCTTGTCAGTGAGTCCATTCTGTTACAGAGAATTTGCACACAGCACATGCATCATTAGGTTGGATAGTGTAATCAGTTACCTGTATGGTTGATGGTGACAGTGGTCATCATACAGTGGACTTTGGGACATGTGCTGGGAGTACCATGGTGTAAAGACAGTATACCCAGCACCCATACCCCACATTGGATATTTTACTCACTGAAACCCATGATAATGCTCTGACATACACAAACTTACACACTGACCAGGACTGCAATACAACCCCTTGTCTATCTAATCAGTGCTACTACAGGGATATACATTTATTGCACATTCCACAGGATAACAAGGTGAGGGTCTGCCATGGCTCTCCTAATGTCAATAACATCACTATCCCTTATAATGTATGGCAATGTGTATTGTATTTTGGAGAATGTTACTTCAGAATGCTGTATCCTACAAATATACACACTTGCACAAATACACACACTTGCCAGGACTCAGAGGGTAACCCATGCCTTTATACCCATTTGTACAACATTGCTATGTTGGTACTGCAAGCTCCAGGTAGCCCATAGGGTGAAGAGTGTAACAAGGTACATTTAATGTCCATTTCAGCAGTAGCCTTTTCTAACTGTGGCAATGGGGGGTTGTAGTGGGTGAGAAGGACTTCAGTGTATTATCAACTACAAGTTTACAAACACACAGACATTGTTATTCTCAGTAATGCACACTGACACATTTGTCAGTACAGGGGTCTGTAGGTGCAGGTGTTCCTAGGTGTGTACCAGGCTAATGCCCATGGAGAGATGAGAAGAGTAGGGGATGTAGGTACACTGGTATCATGCCACATGACATTTGTCAGCAGGCCATCTATCAACTGATGCCACTTGAGTGATCCCCAGGGTGATAGTTAAATGCAACATACAATCATCTAGTTTTCTCTTGAAGAGGGCCAGTGAGGTGTTCCAATTAACATGCATGCAACATATATTACATAACATGGCCAGTGTCTGGATTGGAGACCTGTACCCA
>NC_056742.1:227931577-227984077 GCF_019279795.1 Protopterus annectens
CTATACACACACCACTAACTATCCACTTACCTTAACCCAAACCCTAACCCTAAGGTCTGTCACTATTGCACACTCACCTCACCTGCGCCCTAACCCTAACTCACCTAACCCACCCTATCCCTCACATCCACACAATCGCACACATACCTAACACACACCCTAACCATAACTACCCTAATACGCGCTCAATCACACACTTACCTGAATCCAACCCGTAACTTTTCACCCAAGTGCTGAAAATACCGAAGCAACAGAAACGGACAACCAAATTCATTCCCTAGGAAAAATTCAGTTTTCTGTTGCTTTGATATTTTCAGCTTTCACTGAATAGGGTTTGATATTAGAACATTAGAAGTTTTGAAACTTTGATGTTCTAATATAGACACGTTACTGTCTTTCAGGTAATATGCAGTGAACTACCAATATACTGGTTGTTGCTTAGCCAAGTGTGTTTTTGTATGAGACATGGGTGGAGAGTGTTCTCTGAGTAATAGAGGGGTTGCCTATATTGTTCACCAATCCCTAATAGGTTCATAGGTTCATACTAGGCTATCTGCCCTAGGGCATTTATAAGCCTAGCCAGAGTGTGTTTGGCTTTCGCCACCCATTTTAAATTAATTTTGCTATGCCCTTTTTTCGAGGTTAGTATACTGTGCCTCTGTCTAACAGTGACACAGAAGTGATAACCGGGGTAAACCTACGATCTCCCATCCACTCATCAAGATTCCTCTTGAAGAGAGTCAATGAGGGACTCTGCCTAACCTGGACTGGGATTTTATTCCAGAGTGAAGGGAGCCTCTGGGTTATGAATCTGTCCCTCCAGCATGTCCTATTTATTTCAGTGCTGAGGTTCAAGTCTCTAGCGTAGCTCGATGGGATTTGGATTTTCTGAGGTGCAGCATGTCCATTAATTCCGGGTTGGACATGGCTTTATACGTCAGGCACAGATCGCCTCTGAGCAGGTAGTATGCCACTGAGTAGAGCTGGAGTTTCTTTAACCGGGCAGCATATGGCATCTGTTTGAGCCCTTTGATCCTCTTGGTGAGGTACTTTTGAGGTCTTTCCAGTTGCTGCAGGTGTCTGGTAAGGTACATCCCAAAAGGGGCATTGTACTCAATTATGGGCCTGATGAGGGATGAGTAAAGAGGCACGATGACCTCCCCTGATCTAGATGTGAATCCCTTCATGATTAGGTGGGCTATATAAAATGTTTTTCTAACCACTTTGGCCACGTGGTTGTCAAATGAGAGATTGCTATCAACTTGGGTCCCCAGGTCCCTAATTACTTCTTCTGTACTTAATGGATTACCACCTATGTGGTAATTTGTGGGCACTTTGTTTTTGCCAAAGGGATGACTATACACTTTTTGCATTTAGCTTGAGGCCATGGCTCTGGCACCAGTTGTCTGTTTCTATGAGACCCTTTTGGAGGATGCTTGTGTCAGCTGGAGAGTCGATTATGGCGCCCAGTTTGCAGTCATCTGTGAACTTAGTCAGCCACAGTCCTTCCGTGTTGGCCTGTACCTCCGAGAAATATATACCGAACAAGAGAGGTCCTAGGACTGAGCCTTGTGGGATGCCACTTGTAATTGGTTTGGAGTCTGACATGGCTCCAGCAATTCTAACCATGTGGGTTCTGTCCTTGAGCCAGTTTGTAACCCATCTAGTGACATAGGGGTTTATATTTAAGCTGGTGAGCTTATCTATAATGCCCGAGTGGGGTATTGTATCGAAGGCTTTTGCGAGGTCCAAGTAGGCTGTGTGGACCACCTTCCCCTTGTCAATGGCCTTGGTGACTGTTTCAAAGAAATTAACCAGGTTTAAGAGGCATAATCTGCCCTTAACAAAGCCGAACTGGGTAGGATCCAGTGTCTGTAGGTCCCCAATATCTTTATTTATGAGGTCCATAATTATCCTTTCCATAGCTTTGCAGACCAAGCTAGTCAGGCTTATGGAGCAATAGTTTCCAGGATCTTTTGAGGCACCACCTTTGTGGAGAGGGACCACTGTTGCTGTACGCCACTCTTTGGGTACATATCCTGTAGTAAGGCTGAGATTGAACAGTAGTTTTATGTTTGGGTTTAGCTCTTCTTGGAGTTCATGTAGGATGCAGCCCGGGACACCGTCTGGTCCCATTGATGCTGTGTTTTTGCTTTGGAGAGGACAGCTCTTACCTGAGCATCTGAGATGTCAGGGGGGCAGCACTCTGCTGGGATAGATATTTGCCCTTTTGGTGGGGACGGGAGGAGAAGTTTGCGCTGAACCTGTCAGCTAGGATGTTGGCAATGTCTGTGGGTTCAGTGTATTTTTTGTCATTTTGGACTAATTCTGAGCATATTTGGGAATTCCCACCCAGGTTCCTAACATAACTAAAGAAAGCCTTGTGATTATCCTTAGTGTCCTGTGCAATTGTTCTCTCGAAGCTGACCTTAGACGATTTTATGAGTGCCCGTAGTTTTTTGCTAATACTGATCAGAGATGCCTTCCCTTTTTGGGATTTTGCTCTATCATGTAGTAGCTTCCTCCTTCTATTGTATAGTTTGTTTATGGCTGGGGTCCACCAGACAGGACGTCTGCCTTTGGAGGATTGGGTCTTGGTTTTATTTGGGATTGCATGATCCATGCATTCCTGAAGGTGTTCATAGAATGCGTTTATAAAGGATTCTGCGGTCTGGGCTGTATTTTCCACAGGCCCGGGGGCTTTGAAGGATTCCACCTCGGTTATGGGGAGTGTGAAATTTGCTTTAGAGAAGTTTTTCACTGTGGTTTTCAGGGCAGGGGGTGGAGTCGGGATGTGAATATCCAGTGAGATTAGTTTATGGTCTGATCTTACCAATGAGGGATGCACTTCTGGTCTGGAGCATAGAGTCCCCATGTTGGTGATGATCAGGTCCAGTATGTTTTCCCCTCTTGTGGGAGTAGTAACAAGTTGTTCCATAGCATTTGAGTTTATAAATTCTAGGAACCTTTGGGCTAAGGTGTTGGAGCTAGAGTAATGCTCCCAGTCTATGTTTGGGTAGTTGAAGTCGCCCATTATAATGGTGTTTGGAGAGACCTTCATATTTTCCAGTGTTCTCAGGAAGGCCAAGTGGGGTTCCTGGGTTTGGGAGGGTGGTCTGTAGCAGGCTATAAACTGGAAGGCAGTTTTACCCACTGTTAGTTGCACATGGATAGTCTCTGATGCTTCGTGCTTTGCCACCAACCTGGAGGTGTGGGTATCTTTGATGAATATTGATACTCCCCTCCTTTTGTGGTTCGGTCCAAGTTTTGGGGCAAAAGCATGGTATGAGGTATAACCTGGTAGTGCTGGGGTGCTCTCGGGAGCCTTGAACCAGGTTTCTGTTACTGCACAGATATCGATGTTCTCCATGCTAAGGAGAGTTTCGAGTGTGTGCATCTTGAGGTTTAGACTTCTGGCATTGAGTAGCATTACTCTTAGTTTCTTATCCCTTGTGATACCTATGGAGGTGGGTTTGTCTTTTGAGCCTTGCCTAAAAAAGGCACTATGGGGGTAGCAAGAACCTTTGCCAATATCCAAAATCCCAGGGGTGACAGGTGCAAGCCGTCCCTAGCGAAGCATTGTGGCTTGTCGAGCATGTCATCCCAGGCTGATAGGCATTGGATCCCCTTTGAATGACACCAATACTTAAGCCAATTGCTGAAATTGATCATCTTGTCTTCATATTGTGGCATCATTCTTGATGAGGGTAAGATGCTACTCAAGTTCAGTGTCATATCGGACTGGGCTACATGCTCATAGAGCTTCTCTATGTCTCTTTTCATGTAGTCCAGGGAGGTACGTCTCAGGTCATTCACACCAGCATGGACAATGACTGAGTCATATTTGTACTTGCCTTGGAGTGACTTTAGTGCTTGTGTTATGTGGTGGATCCTAGCGCCCGACAGGCAGCTCACCGTGACCTTTTCCTTGTTCAGCCTGGTGACCGGGACGTCAGTGTGCCTGATGATAGAGTCACCTATTACAAGTGTATCAGGTGTGTTGTTTAGCCTTAAGGGCTGTGACTGTTCGGCACACTGGCTTTGTGAGCTATGTGTTGCACGTGTTTTGTTTTGGGGTAGAAGTTGCTTGGGTGTCTGCTTTGGAGATCTCTGCTGCTTAGGCAGATTTTTATTTAGCGCCACCAAGTATGTTTTTGTGTGTTTGTGTGTTTGGTTTGCTGTCGTGGTAGGTCTATGTGAGACTGGAATTGTAGTGAGTGTGGTTTCCTTCTCCTCCTGACTGGTTTCGCCAGTACTGAGTTGAGAGAGCTTAGCCTTTAGTATGGCTATATGGTTGCATCTCTCACATGTGTTGTAATGTCACAAGTAGGGCTATGGATTGTCTACACCAGCCTCTCTGCTGTTTGACATCTGTTGTCCTTGTAAGGTAGACATTGTGACATATACTAGGTCCTCAACATAATAATTTAGGAAATCCCACCCCACAGTGCATCTTGTTTACACAATCATAGCAACCTCCACACAGGATACTGATGACAGATACACATACACACACTTGCGCTACTATAGTGTATCGCATTTATTGCATGCGCCACGAAGCTTATAAGAAGGATGTTGTCCCAAGGTACTTCTAAGGTGAGGAACATCACTAGCCCTTGCAAATACTGGCATTGGGTGTTGTAGTGGGTGAGAGACCCCAAAAATAATTTTACCCTAAATACACATTTACCAGGGATGAGGTTCAAAATTCTATCTAACAATCTTTATGGACTGGACCATTATGTTACGCATTTTCCACATGCACCATTGACCTATTATGGTTTAAGGTTGGCAACAGTACTTCTAAGGTGAATATCTGCAGGACTGCTAAAGTCAGGCTCAGAGATGTGTACTGGGTGTAAATGGGGCCAAATTCCTTTGAGGTACACACATACAAACACTTGCCACAGATGAGATTCAAACCCATACCTGTGTAGTTACTGCTACTACATTCTTCTACATTTTTGGCATGTGCCATGGAGCTTACATGTTGGAAAGCTCTCCACAGGTATCTTTCAAGGTAGCTAACATCAGCAGCAGTGCTAAAGGAGGGGTAAGGTGAGAGTAGTAAATGTGAATGTCCATAATATCAGGCATTATCAAGGGCACACACACGCTCTCTCTCACACAAACACACAGTTTCACAGTTGCCATGTCTGGGATTAGAACTCCTACCTGACTAGTATGTTACACTATAGAATTATGCAGTTATCACAAGCACCACAGAGCTTATGGGGCTGAAATCTGGCCAGAGGGTTATTTTAAGGTGACTGGCATCAGCATGAGTACTAACATGGGCAATGGGAAGTGCAGTGTGTGTGAATGGGCCATAAACCATTCCTCTGGAAACACACACACAACACATAGTCACACACAACTTTACATCTGACAGGACTGGGTATACAAATGCTAGATGAATATTGAGTTATACTTTCATGTTACACAGCTATTACAAGCACCACTGACACTATAGGGCTGAGGGCTAACAAAAGCAAATGTCTGCAGTGATTGACATTGGCACATCATGCAATGTTGGCCAATTGGATGTGTGGTGGATGGGACAGGCCTCATGATGGAAATCTCTCTGTCACTGTTTGTCTCTCTTTTCCCCACATCTCTGTGTGTGTATGTTTGACCTATTAAAGTGTGTTGGCCATGGATTTGTGTGAGTATTCCTATCCAGTGTGTGAGCAAAGCATGAATGGTGTACAGTGTGGTGTGTGTGCACAGACATCTGGGACTGACAGATATGTATAGTCCACTGTTGTTGTCAGACATGGGCTTCATTTCTCTAAGTGTATGAGGATGCCCAGAATAATCTTCTGTATTGAGTGTGTGAATCCATTCCTAGTAGGTTATACTCCAGTCCAGGATTTCGTGTTCTACACCTACAGCTAGTGACCTGTTTCTGCAGGATATCTATAGATAGGTTGACAATATGGAGTCACAATGGGCGAAAGATAGTGGGATACTGCAACTATTGTGTCTGTGCTGCTTGTGTTACATGGTTGCTGTTAGCAGAGATATTCAGACATATGTACTGTTTTACACTGTGATGTATTATGTCATTAATTACTGTCAGATGTACTTATTTGCTCACAGTTATTTCCTGAGAAATACAAGATGAATGAAGCTGTGTCTAGTATTGTAGTCTGCAGCGTACATATTCTTGCACTCTTATGCCATTCTGGAGGGGTAGCTGCAGACACTTGCTGATGGGTGTGTTTAAATGGTCCAGCGCACTGGCACTGTGGTGGCAGAGGATTCCCTGCTTGTACATCTATTGACGTAACAGAACGGCCATATCCTGCTGTGGCCATACCTCTCAACTGTACAGATTCACCCACGTTACCCCAGAGGCAGGGCTCA
This sequence comes from Protopterus annectens, assembly GCF_019279795.1. Classification (NCBI taxonomy): domain Eukaryota; kingdom Metazoa; phylum Chordata; order Ceratodontiformes; family Protopteridae; genus Protopterus; species Protopterus annectens. Next base: position 227,937,947 of record NC_056742.1, read on the forward strand.
TATATTTGGTCAGTTCACCTTCACATTGTGGTTTATGAGCAGGATTGTAGCCACCCATTACTGGGTATGCAGGCAGGGGTAGTATGGGTACACATCAGAGTTTCAGACTTCACACACTCCATGGCGTCCATGCTTCTACACCCCCCACTCTGTTATTCTATCCTCTTCCTAACATTATGCGAGTAATATCTGAAAAGTATCCCTATAGTTGTCCCTTCATCCCAGCAGTGTTTAGGGGTTGGTCAAAAGTTCATGCAGTAGGACATGGTGGGCATGCTACTGGGATTTGTCAACATGGCCTTGCATTTGTGTTCTGTGGACTGTTATGTTGTTAGTTGGGACTGAATGAGATAATACACATTGCCAGTATGGGTGAAGTGCAGGCCTTTGACAGAGGACTGTAGGTAATTTGGTAGTGATGCAGGCCATCTGTAGCAGGCCAGTGCATTCTGTCACTCCTACATTCCCAGGCTGTGAGCAACTGGATTCCTCTGGGGTGACAAGTTAAGTGTGTGAGGTGTTAATGGCAGTAGTCCCTGTCCATATTAATCCATTGGTCTGGATGCTGGCAGGGTGCTGCTTACAGCTAGGGACACACCTGCATGGGACACTTCTTCAGCATGCTGCATTCTGTGGGTATTCCCATGCAGAACTGGGGTCTTACTGTACTCATTACCAACAGCAGGGATATGACCTGTGATAAACCTGTGGCTGATGGTGGGGTGAACTGAGTGCATGTGTGATATATAAGCTTCTAGCAGCTGACTCACAGATATACCTGGGACATTCCCCTTATGCTGCCTTGTGCAGGGACATAGGCAGTCTCTCATTACTTCATAACTGTGCCTTTTGTGGTCTGCCAGTGATTGGCCAGACTATCAGTATTCCATACTACACGGACAACTAATGTGCTGCTAACCTATATGTACAATCCCAAAGGTGTGTGCAGCTGACAGTTAAATTTTATGTACTTTGTCTAGGGTACTTCCACCTGTGTACTATGTGTATGTCTGGGCCCACATTCTTGGCATGTCCAGCTTTCAGATGGTGACAGATATTGACATCTGAACAGTGACTATGGATGACTGCTGAATTAGGTCTTGATGGGATACATTGTGTTTGGCACTGCAGTTGTCAGAACATGGCCCTGGCATCAATGGTACTGGCCATAAGCCACTGAGACACAACCCTCCATGCCTACATGCTGACCACTTCCACACAATATAGAACACACAACAACCTAACACACAGACACCACAATCTATTCTGTAAATTGGGCCAGCTCAGGTATTCTGTGCTCCACTGTTATTAAACCCACACATATATGTTACTGCATTTCTACACAAAATTGGGGGGGGGGCACACTTGACAACTTTAAACATTTGCTATGACTGTACTGGTATTTCAGGTACTCTGTTGGCTTCCATTTCATTTTGTATTCTGAGCTATCATGCAGACTAGAGGCATATCAGTAGAGTACAGATCTTAGGTTTTATTGACCTACATTTCAGTTTCAGACTTTTTACCCTTCAGAACTAACATGCAACTTCCAGACCTGTTGTAGCCTGTCTGTGTAGGTCTGGAGGGGGGCTGTTCTCCATTGCCATCAATTAGAGGCTTTAGCACAGCCTTTTGTTATGGTCATCTACACCTGTCCTGCTAGCTGACGCTGTTGTTGGGTATGTGAGCCTCACTGACATGCATGTGTATGTCCTATGGACACACATTTGGGCCACCACATGTACTGCAGTGGGATTTGTCACCTTGTCTAGTACTGCCTACTTTGTTGACACCAGTATTTGTTATGGATTTCATGCTGCCCATATAGGTGTCTACTATCTGCTGCCATCCCATTCAGCCACCCGATTCCCTTGCATGCTCACATCCATACCATAGATACAACTAGAAGAACATACTACTCCATTCAGCAATTGATATGAAGAGTGACTTACCTTGTGGCTTTTCCAGTATTGAGGATAGTGCTGAAGGGCTGACTATGTCAGATGCACATAGTACGCTCCCTATGCATGGTAAAGCACAGGTAGTGTCTGTCATGTTTGGCATCACTTTTACTGTATGTGCGAGTCAGAGAGAGGTGTCATTCCCTGGGTCCCTACCATGTCTGTGTATGTGCTATGTGTTGCCTCTTTGCCAAAGCTTGGGCATTCTGGGCATGCCTCCTGGTTACATGGGCAGGCTCAGGTTGTTCCTCCTCTGAGTCCCTCTGTGCCTGTGCTGGCCTTGGCAGTGGTGGGGAGCTGTGTGGCCCTGCCCCATGCTGTTCCTTCTGCAACTGTTTCCGCAGGATCATATTGGGTAGCATGGCACATACAATGAAAATTTGTGTACATGTAGCTGGAGAGTACTACAAGTCTCCACCAGATATGTCAAGGCACCAGAACTGTGACTTAAGCATACCGAACACACGCTCTATTATGATTCTGATTTGTGCATGTGCCTCATTATGGAGTTCTTGTTTGGGTGTGTGTGTGCATTTCTGATGGGTGTCATCAGTCACAGCTCCAGTGCGTAACCAGCATCCCCCACTAGGTGGCCAAATGGGATGTCTTCACAGGCAAATCTCTGGTACAGCTGTGTCATATGCCAGATGTGGGAGTCATGATAGCTTCCAGGGCTGCCAGCACACACATTCAAGATAATGCCCTGGGCATCGCACATGACCTGGCAGTTGGAGGGCAAGCACTTTTAGTTTATATAGACCCTACCCCACTCACCAGGTGGTGCTTTGATGTGTATGTGCATGCAGTCTATAGCACCCACTACCTCAGGGTATTCTGCTATTTGGTGAAAGAGACGCATATTGCTGGTCAATGCCTCACGGGTGTTGAGGAAATATATGTGCTCACTGGCATGTGCTAACTTGGCATCCAGGAGCTGGAGGAGTACCCTGTATGCTGATGCCTGTGAAATCCCCAAGATATCCCCAGTTGGCATTTGGAAGGTACCTGTGGCTAGTATTATTAAACCTACACATACCTTGGTGTCCACTGGGATGGGTTCCCCTCTGTTGGTTCTGTGTGTGTGGCTTGGCCGGCACAGCTCAACAGTATGGTGTAGGATGTCCCTGTCCACCCTATAATGCTCCACTATTTCCAGCTCATGTAGCCCCTGGTAGGTTACCCTGGGTCTGTACACTCTTCTCCTTCTCCTCACTGTGGGTTGGTCGTCAGTATTTTCATCCTCACCGCCATCTGCCTCTTCCACATATTGATGTATGAGAGTGACAGCAGACACTATCATTTTGTTAGTTTTGTCAGGTAAAATTTCTGTGTACACTGGTGGTATAGAGTTTGTGGGAAAAACAGAGTGAAAGGTGTTTGTATAGTTTATATTAGTGTGCTTGGGTGAGCTGCTGTTTTTGTAATTGGCTGATTCTGATAAATTTCACCTGCAAGCTATACTAGTTCTTGATTGCCTTTCTACTGCTGTTTTCCCTTTCCATTGCCTTCCTGTTTAAGCCCTGAGGTGCGCCGCCCATACCCAGTGCTCAGATGTGAACAGAGCTGCTATTTCCTGGTTTTTTTTTTGTTTGTTTGTTTGTTTAAAACCCGTTGTGTGGCACACACACCCATTTAGGCAATGTATACACTACTAGGCATGCTCAGACACTCCTCCCCCTTCCTTGGCTGTGCTTAACTAAGGGCAAACACAGGCCACAGAGCTCCAGTAATCTTATAGCATGCATGACACTCCCCCTTATGAGGTCATCTACCTCTTATACTTATACCATGGTGTTGCTGCTCCTACACGTTTGGGTGCAAGCTAACACTGAGGGGAAATCTGTGATTCAGTATCAATCCCCTCATTTGCATAACACTGACTGCTAATGCATGATTACAAAACTGACACTCAGCCTTCCACCTTAGCAACCACTATTCCATGGTATAGTTGTCTTATGCATGCCATTGACTATTATGTCAGAATGCTGATTTATTTAAAAGCTTATTTCCAACGTCTTTCCTTATTTTTGGGCGGATCCCATTTGCACACCGCTGCCCTACGCTTAAACGGCCGAAATCAGCCAAAAAAAAATAAAACGTTATGGCCATTGGCATGCCTACTACTGTCATGCCTCCATTTTGTAATTTGCAGAAATGTATTTGGTTAGTAACCGAATACATTTCTGCAGGTTACACTATTCCTGCACAGAAGCCTGCCTGCTTTGTGGATTGCTAATTCACCTCATTTCCATGGTTTTCACCAACAAATGGGCTAATTAGCATACAGGAGCTGTGTCCATGCAGAAATAGTTTAGGCGTGCTCATGCACGTCCCGGGAGCTTGTTCCTGAATCACTCATTGGCCATATGGCGTACAGCAGCTCTTGCCCTATTCCTGCACACCGTGCAGAGCTTGCTGAATCCCGGGTGTGGTCTGCATTGCTCTGAATATCACTTGTTTCTGACTGCATTTAATTCTGATTTGAAGCTCTTTATTTAAGGTTTGATCTCTTCTATTTTGTATCTTATTCTAGTAGTTGATTTTTTTTTTAAGTTTTCTGTTCTGTTGCAGTTTTAAGAGTTCTTGGCTAGGGTCAGTTAACAAAAGTTCCCAAAGAATTTCTCTGCAAATTGTGAATTGCATCAGGTAATTAGTGGGGGAGCTGAGAAACAGCATTGTTCTTTTTATTTAGAAATATCTGTAGTTAGCTAAAGTTGGTCTTCATTGCTCTGAATATCACTCATCTCTGACTGAATTTAATTTTGATTTGAAACAGTTTATTTGAGGTTTGATCACTTCTATTTTGTATCTTATTCTAGAATTACACTTGTTTTGTTTTATGTTTTCTGTTCTGTTGGAGTTTAAAGAGTTCTTGGTCTGGGTCAGTTAATAAAAGTTACCAAAGAATTTCTCTGCAAACTGTGAACAGCATCAGTTAATTAGTGGGGGGAGCTGATAAACAGCATTTCTCCTTTTTTTAGAAATATCTGTAGTTAGCATAAGTCTCAACCTCTTCACATGCCAATGTGGAACACAAGCCAAATAATGTGACAAAAGCTCAAAATTTGGAGCACCCTATTTTCTCACTGTGTGGAAATGTACCATTTTCAGTGTGCATGGCTGAAATGGTCTTTCAACCCAAAGCATACTGTCCATTTGTGTATCAAATTCTTCTATAAAAATTCATATTATTCTAATTCATTTATAAAGATAATAGAAAAACACATTTTGCATCAGTGTGTGTTTTCTGGAGAAAAGGTATGACATTCTAATATTTCACGCTTTGAATAAACATACATTTTTATGAACAGAAAGCATGATGCTTTAATTTAACACATTATTTTAATTCACTTATAATGCCATTAGAACTATATCATCAATGTTTGATATCGACTATAACCATTAATGATGTAGCAGAACAATAAAAACTTTTGCAAGAAAAGGGCAATAAATATTAGGCAAAAATCAAGGATAGTTTAGAAGCAGACCTAAACATTTTAAAACAGCATCATCCCCCTTCCTCATACTACAGCCTAGCCCCGGATAATACCTCAAAACAACTTTTGCAGAACATAGCTTTCAGTTTCTCTGTTCAAGAATCAAGGACAGAACCAAATGCTATGAGGGACATTTGGCCAGCAACCAGACACAATTTACTGCATAATATTCACTCAAGGTTATTTTATTTCCTCGGAAAGTTATCAGAGCAATGCATTTTGCATCAGAATGTTTCTCTGAAGAAGAATGTCTGACATTACCTGTTCATCAGGAATTTACAAATAAAACTAAAACTTTTAGGAAGGAAAGGGTAAAACTAGGAGGCAAACATCTGGGATAGCTCAGAACAGGTATGTTGTATATACATTTCAGAATATTCCCCCACCCCAAATTACTATAAAGTAAATTAGCAGGTTCATTGGGCATCCTTTGCATACAATCCAAACAATTACAGCAGCCCCAAACGCAAGATAAAAATAAGAGATAAATAAATAGTCCACAGTGAACAGGGCTGCAGAAATGAATCAGCTTAGCTCCAAATCAAAGCTGCAGCTTTTGGCCATAGCATTATATCCAGCACTCACAAACTGCAGCAGACAACCAAACAAATGAGGTAGATCTATTAATTAAACGCTCTCTCTCTTGTATTGCCTCCAGATTTAAAATCCATTGTGAAGTATTAATGCACTCTTTCTTTTTCAAGTAAAAAACTGCCCTGTTTTTCAACACATCAGAGTAGCAAGAAAACTTGCAGAGTCGTGATTGGTCTCTTTGCCTGAGGACATATGCTCTGTAATTGGTCTCATTCTCATTCTCTCAATTGGCTAAAATAAAATTATAACCTCTGAACCACTCAGAGAATAGAAAGTGGAACCACTACCTAGTGATACATAACAGCGGAATACTGCTTATTTTCTATTCCAACTGCCTGGTGTTCCGCATAATGTGGTGCAGTTGGACAGTAAGGTAGTTAGCTGAAGTGTTTGTGTGGTCTACATTGCTCTGAATATCACGCATCTCTGACTGCATTTAATTTTGATTTGAAGCTCTTAATTTAAGGTTTGATCACTATTATTCTGCATCTTATTCTAGTATTACATTTGTTTTGTTTTAAGTTTTTTGTTCTGTTGCAGTTTTAAGAGTTCTTGGCTAGGGTCAGTTAAAAATTACCAAGGAATTTCTCTGCAAACTGTGACTAGCATCAGTTAATTAGTGGTGGGAGGAAGTGAAAACAGCATAGTTCTTCTATTTAGAAATATCTGTAGTTAGCTGAAGTTGGACTGTGTTGCTCTGAATATCACTCATCTCTGACTGCATTTAATTTTGATTTGTAGCTCTTTATTTAAAGTTTGATCACTTCTGTTTTGTATCTTATTCAGATATTACATTTGTTTTGTTTTAAGTTTTCTGTTCTGTTGAAAGTTTTAAGAGTTCTTGGTTAGGGTCAGTTAATAAAAGTTACCAAAGAGTTCCTTTGCAAACTGTGAATAGCATACCTTAATTAGTGTGTGTGTGTGGGGGGCTGAGAAACAGCATTGTTCTTTTATTAAGAAATAACTGTAGTTAGCTGAAGTGTTTGTGTTGTCTGAATTGCTCTGAATATCACTCGACTCTGATTGCATTTAATTTTGATTTGAAGATTTTTATTTGAGGTTTGATCACTTCTATTTTATATCTTATTCTACTATTATATTTGTTTTGTTTTAAGTTTTCTGTTCTGTTGGAGTTTTAAGAGTTCTTGGCTAGGGTCAGTTAACAAAAGTTGCACATGTGAATCGCATCAGTTAATTAGTGGGGGGACCTGAGAAACAGGATTGCTCCTTTATTTACAAATATCTGTAGTTAGCTGAAGTGTTTGTGTGGTCTGCATTGCTCTGAATATCACTCATCTCTGACAGCAATTAATTTTGATTTGAAGCTCTTTATTTAAGGTTTGATCACTCGTATTCTGTATCTTATTCTAGTATTACATTTGTTTTGTTTTAATCTTTCTGTTCTGTTGGAGTTTTAAGAGCTCTTGGCTAGGGGCAGTTAAAATTTACCAATGAATTCCTCTGCAAACTGTGAATAGCATCAGTTAATTAGTGGGGGGCTGAGAAACAGCATTGCTCCTTTATTTAGAAATATATGTAATTAGCTGAAGTGTTTGTGTGGTCTGCATTGCTCTGAATATCACTCATCTGTGACTTCATTCTTCCTACTCCCACCCAGTTCTTGTTGTGTTCTTAAATTTAGTGGCTTTTGAGTTGCCCTCCCCTATTATGTATGTCATTTTGGATACTCCTCCCAGTCCCATCTCATCAGTTCATTCTGCTGAGTAGAGAGAGAGATCATTTGGGAAGGCCCACCTGGTTTGTTTCTTAATCTTCAATTATTTTGTTTTATCCCTTCCCACTTAACCTGAAAAAAATGCATGTCATTCATCTCCTTTACTGTATTTGTGTTTCTTTAATATTTTATTACTTTATTTTTCTTTTGCTGCTTGTTATTATAGTACTCAATTGCATTTATTCTGCTGCATTTATTTCTGCCCATTAGTAACCTGATTAAATTGTAACTGTTATTCTATGCCTTTTGCTTTAAGCACTTGGGTTCAAGCCAGTTGTTTTACATTAAGAAGGTCTGTGGTCTACATTCTTGTGGCAGGAGAGGTAGCTTATATACTTCTAAGTTGGGAATTGCTGGTTGAAGGCTTAGTGTTTGCTATTCTAAAAGTATCTTAGTTCTGGTTTAAGCACTTGGGCTTCAGGCCAGTTATTTTACATTAAGAAGATTTGTGGTCTACACTCTTGAGGGAGGAAAGGGTAGATTATGCACTTCTGATCTGGGAATTGTTGGTTGAAGGCTTATTGTGCCTGCTTATTGAATGTTTTTTTTCTGAAATTGGTGCGCCTTGTTTTCTGTAGCATAGACTAGATTCAGACATGCTGAATCGAGCTATGTTTGTATAACTTGAGCACTAATCTAGGCCATCATTTTTTGGAGAGGGCTCCCCTGCACCCTAGTGGCAGGAATGCACAGTTAGAACTTGTCTGATTTGAAGACTGCTGGAACAGATCTCAGTTTTGAGCGTTTTTATTGGTTAATTGGTTAACTTTTTTAAATCAGTTTGCTCTTGTTTGCTGCTCTTATATTTAAGTATGTATGTGTTCTCCTGTGTTAAATCGACCTAAACAGAGTTTAAATATCTTTAGCAAGTCTGGTCACAGGTTTTGCTGTATCGAGATCTGTTTGTGTGATTCCTGTGTTTCCTGCTACAACATCTTGTGTTGGCCAGGGCCTGCCTGCACTTAGTGGGAGTAAGTGAACTGGTTGGGACTTGTCTGGCAGAAGGTGTTGAGCTAAGAGCTCAGGGACAAGGGTTGATTGGTCAATTCCAGTGTTTCTATTTTATTTTCATTTTTGAGGGTTTATACCTAGCATTTGTATGGGTTTGTGCTTGTTTGCCCATCGTGCACTGCAGCTGCACTGTTTTAACCCTTTACAAGGTATCTCAGTTGCATTTGTCCCCTTATCAGCACTCCTGTGTAAGTGAGGCCCTAGCCTGCTGGTACTGTATTGATTTATCCAGCCCTACTCACACCTATAGGTACTTTCCTCAGATAGTACCCACTCTACTATCCCTGACCTCTCTTCCACAGATTCTGATAACCATGGATGGACAATTTCCTATGGTTTCTCCTGCTAGTCTGGTTGATATGGGCATCCTGAGACAGTGTATCAACTGCCTTATGTACACAGACAAGCCTCTACTACTACCACCTAGGAACACAGTATATGAGATATGCAATTACATTAAGAACTTAGAATCATTGCTGCCTCAGTCACAAGCCAGTACATCTGGCACTGAAAAGGTTGTCTGCACAAACACTATGAACACCATACCTCTAACACCACCCACATCTGTTCAACACACTCCTACATATTTGGGGGTTCTCAACAAAAACATACCTAAACAAACGAGACCTCTGAAGCAAAACCACACATGCACATCACAACCCACAGCACCAAGCATCACACATAGTACACATGTCTGTGTCTCACAACCTCTAAGGCCTAGTCACAAACCCAACATACTAGTCATAGGAAACTCTATCATGAGTCACACAGATGTGCCCTTCACCAAGCTAGACAAGGAGAAAGTCACAATAAGTTGCTTGTTAGGTGCTAGAATTCACCATATCATGCGTGCACTCAAGTCTCTTAACAACAGGTACTTTTATGACTCTGTCATAGTCCATGTTGGCTTGAATGACTTGAGATGTACCTCTCCGGACTATAGGAAGAGAAACATGATTGAACTTGCTGAATGTGTGTCCCAGGCAGGTATGTCTCTAGCCTTAAGCAGCATCCTACCATCACCCAGAATGATACCGCAATACAAACAGAAAATGATTGACTTTAACAATTGGCTTAGTTTCTGGTGTCATTCCAAGGGGATCCAGTACATGATGGCCTGGGAGAACATGATTGACAGACTATGATGGATTGCCAGAGATTGCCTTCATCTGTCTCCACTGGGTTTAAGGCTTCTGGAAAAGGCTCTTGCCTCCACCATAGTGCATTTTTTAGGCAAAGACATGACCACAAAATTACCAACATGAGCAATTTTTCTAAATGAAATGTAAAGGTTATGCTGTTAAATGCTAGGATTCTTAGCATAAAACTGCACTTGTTGCAACCATTCCTTGCCCTGGAGGATGATGACATTTGTGCCAGCCTTACCAGGTTCCTCATCAAACCATACTTTCAAACCCCAAACAGAGGGGTACAAAGCCAAAGGAGGTGGAGTTTTAATATTTATCAAAGACATACACACCTCCAGGTTGGTCAAATGGTATGATGCACAAGAGACATTCCAAGTGCAGTTAACTGTTGACAAAACACCTATTCAAATCATAGCTAGCTACAGACCCCCCCCCAACCATGACTCAGGATGCCCACTTCACCTATCTGGACTTACTTGAATCCATCAAGATTCAGTCATCTACCCTGATGACTTTAACTACCCAACCATAGAGTGGAAGACCTGTTCTAGCCCAAACATGAATGCACAGAGATTTCTTGACTTTGTCAATGTCAATGCATTGGATCAGCTTGTCAATGCCCCTATGAGAGGTGAAAATATCCTGGACCTGGTCCTAACCAACATGAGTAGCCACTGTAGCAACACTACAGTGCCAGCCTCCTTGGTAGGATCAGACAATAAAGCAATCACTTGTGAAGTCACCATCTCCCATGACTTTCCTCTTGTCAGGGTCAAACAAAAAAACTTTTCCAGTGCTGACTACAATCCCATCAGAGCAGGTATAAGCAGCTTCTCAGCCACCATCACTTCACTTGGAACTAGCGCTAATGTCCAAGCCTACACCAAAAACATTATTTGATCACCTTCATAGCTGTATGGACTCAGGAATACCTGGCATGACCAAATCATCTTCCTCAAGGAAGAATATACCTGTCTTGTGGACAGTATCAATAAACAAACTCTATAATAAAAGGAAAGAATTGCTGTGCAGGACCAAGAAGGAGCAGGGGCAAAGTTGGAAGCAATCGCTCCTTTGTCTGAACAAGCAAATAAGGTCACTGGTGAAATCCTCTAAGGCTAACTTTGAGTGCAAATTGGCCACATCCACTAAGGACGATCAAAAGGCCTTCTTCACATGTGTCTGCAATCTAACACCCAAATCTGCTTTGAACTGGTTGTCAATAACACAACATACACAAACACCATAGATATAGCCAACCTACTGGCAGACAGGTTCAGTGAAATCTTAACCTCCATCCCCCTCCAGTAAACCAGGACATCCCCAGCACCTGTCTCCTCCCCTCATCACCAGGGAGCAGTTCTTTAATGTCCTCTGAAAGGCAAATATACATTCTCCATGGGACCTGATACCATCCTTGGCTGTGTCCTCCATGAACTTAGGCATGAGCTCTCAGCTCCATTAGGTGTCCTATACAACCAAAGCCTGAGCATCAGCTTCATGCCAGATGAATGGAGGACAGCCACGGTCATCCCTCTACACAAAGTTGGAGCCTCCACTGACCCAGGCAATTATAGGTCCATCAGCCTAACTAGACAGATCTGCAAGGCTATGGAAAGTGTTATCATTTTTCTTATAAACAAGGACATTTGAAAACTCCAAATGTCTGACCCCACACAGTTTGGTTTTGTCAAAGGGAGATCATACCTGTTGAACAGTGTTACAAAGACATGCATGTGGAGCATTTCTCCCTGGGCCTCCGCTGAAAATTGGCTTTGTTCCAAGTCAGACTTTCCTGGTTAACAAATGTTAAATAAATAAACTTAGTTGACTTCTTCAAAACAGTCACCAAAGCCATGGAAGAGGGGGAGGCAGTGCACACCACCTACCTTGACCTAGCCAAGCCTTTGACACTATTCCCCACTCAGGCATAGTAGATAAACTCTCCCAGCTAGGAGTCAACCCGTATGTTACCAGATAGGTAGCTAAATAGCTCACTGATAGAACCCACTCAAATTAGGAGAAGCCACCTCTAGTAGTAGACCCATAATGAGTGGTGTACCCTAAGGATTGGACTTGGGGCCTCTACTGTTTGGGATATACTTTTCTGAGGTACAAGCCAAAACCAGTGGTCTGTGGCTAACCAAGTTTGCAGATGACTACAAGCTGGGCACCGTCTTAAATTTCCCTAGTGATGTGAACATCCTCCAAGAGGCCTTAAACCAAACAAATGACTGATGCTAAAAGCATGGCCTCAAACTGAATGCAAGGAAATGCAGCATTATCCCCTTTGCAGAAAAAGGCACCCCCCTCTAATTATCAGATTAATAACAATGTACTAAGCATGCAATCAGTCATCAGGGACTTGGGCACCCAGGTTGATAGCAACCTGACATTTGACCACTATGTTGCCTCTATTGTATGGAAGGGTTTCTACATGGCCCACCTCATAAATAAGGGTATTTCATCCAGGAACAAGGCATTCATGCCATTCCTGTACTCCTTCCTTATCAGACTCTGATCAAGTACAATGCCCCCTTTGGCATGTATCTTGCCAAGCACATCCAGCAGCTGGAGAGACCACAGAGGTTCCTGACCAGGAAAATCTAGGGTCTCAAACACCTATCCTATACAGATAGGCTAAGAGCCCTGTTCTTCTACTTAGTCTCATACAGACTGCTCAGAGATGACCTTTGTCTGGCATACAAGGCCATCTCAGACCCAGCCTTGATGGAGTTGCTGCATATCCATAAGTAAAACCCTACTAATGCAACCTGCACACAAGGCCTTAACCTTGTTTGTGACATTAATAGAACTTGTTGGCAGGATAGATTTGTTTCCCAAAGACTCTCCCATCTGTGGAATAGACTATGTCTCCATGTCAAGCAGAGTACCTCTCTAGCCCTGTTTAAGAGGAACCTGGATGACTGGATAGGAAATGGAAAATACACCCCTGGGATCCCACCTGTGTCCCTGGGGAAACAGGTGCTGACTTTGAGGGAACATGGGTGAAATTCTTGGCTTGGCTTATAAGGACCTCCAGGCCAATAGCCTAGTATCATCCTATGAACCTATGAACCCATGCCCATTCTGGTGACACTAGTCAACACAATTGAGTAACCTACAGCCATATTTTACACCATCGAGTGGCTAGCCCTACCATGGCACTTAGTCTGTGATGCATGTTTGTCTTGAGGATACAGTGCACCACAGTAGAATCCCAAAGCAGTTGGTCTGTACAACTCTTCCCCTATGGGGCACCATATAGAGTCTGTGCTGCTGCTATGTGTTTACTTAAAAAAAACAAATTTGTGAAATGTGGCACTGCTGCATTGTGCTGAACACTGCTCAAGCATGCTAATAGCTATTTTTTTTGCATGGTGCTAAGCTTAGCTAAAACCTTGGTTGTGCGAGTTTTCATGCTGCTTAGGTCTGCTTCGCTGGTTTGCACAATGCTAAGCAACACGGCACTTTTTTGAATGTTGATCAGTGACTTATAAGCCTGGAAAACTGCCTACATAAGGCACAATAGGTGGGGATTCTGCAACAGTCTTTGGAGTCTGATCAACTGATGATATGGCTGGCGGTGCTGGTGAAGGTGCACACGTTCAGATGCAGAGATGGGGTGTTAAGAAGTCCAGGGTCTTTGTTGGGATCCTGGTAAAAATTCATGAACCCAGGCTGCTGCAGGGTGACTTGCAGGGCTCATAGTTTAAGACAGTGGCCTGGGAATGGTTGGCCAGGGAACTCACCAGTGTTACTGGTATCCGCCACATAGGTGAGGAGTGTTGTCACTATTATGATGACCTAAAGAGGAGAAAAAGAGGAATCTTGGACACCTGCATCCAAGAAAGCCAGAGCTGGGAATGCCTCACAAATATGTAAGTATGTTTTCCACTGTTTTAAAAATATGCAAGCTGAATGTCTGCAAAACTGGTATGCATAATGGTGTGCTTCTCTCCCAACAGCTGCAGCTGAGAGGGCTTGCAATGTAGAGTCACATGCTGGGTGCCTAGCCAGGTTGCGCTGTGATTGTGGTATGTATTGATTTATTATGCTACCTGTAGTGTAATAAGCAAGAAAGAGTAAAGTATTTACTGCAATAAAGTATACACAATAAAAACTGTAGTGCAATAAATGAACAAGTAGAACTGTAGTGCAATAAATGGGGAATTAGAGCTGTAGTGCAATAAATGAACAATAACAACTGTAGTGCAATAAACAGTATCAATAACAGTAAGCAAAATGGTGTACAGCAAGATTGTGTTGTCATAACCATTGCAGTACAGCTGTATGCATTGGTTGTCTATGGTAAGGTTGCTGCAGTCAAGTGTAACACTGCTATAGCTGAAGAATGCTAAACTAATGGCCTGCTAACTGTATTGTTTAACTCATAGTATGGTCTAAGGCTGTCTGCAGGCTAATATTGGTCGCATAATGCTCTCTGTTCCTCCTACTTCATGTAATAAAGGTATATGGGTGAGGTAGCTCACTCTATGGGGTGGACTTCACTGACATTTATCAGCAATACCAATAAAGTTTTGAGCAGTGTTGTTGATTCCTGAAGAAATCTGTTTCAATAAATTCAGTATGACTGTATGCCAAGCATGTGTGTTCTACTGTCACTGCAGTCAAATATACCACTGTAATAGTTCTAGAATGCAAAATGAATTCAGTCACATGATGTTGTCTTTTCTCCCACTCCAAGAACAAATAGCATATGGTTGAGGTAGCCCATGTTATGAGCAGATATGATTGAGCTAACATTTCACAGACACTTATCAGCAATACCAATAAACTGTTAAGCAGCATTGTTGGTTCCTAAAGGCATCTGTCTACATAGTCCGAGAATGGCTGTATTCCTTTCATGTCTGTACTAAGCTGCTGCAGTCAATGTTACATTTTTTGCAGCTGCCCCCTGCAGTCACAGCTATTAGGTTCTATTCCCATCTATGCCTGCCAACTAAAGCATGATGGATGTCTAGTTTATGTACTGTACACAGACATGCCTCTCAAGTGTCACAATTTCATGTAATGCAATTAAAACTGCCTAATGCATCTGTCAAAGAATTACCAGAAAAATGATTACCTGGAGTGCAATGTATTACCAAATCCACTTACAGAACACCTTGGTAGTTATAGAAGTCCACATTATGTGAAAGTGTTCTGTGTAGTCGTGTACCTACATGTGTTATTATTTGGCCCATACTGACCCATGCTAACAGCTTGACAGGTATATACATGCTACACCAGCTATAGGAGAATTGTAGCCACTGTACTCACAACTGACACTACACACCTGTAGAGTATTTATTATCAGTGTTTTCCAGGATATAGTCTGCATTGTCAGTAATGGATTGTTTCTCTATCTTCCCGCACCCCCTAACTTCATTTATTCATTATTGTTATTTATTTTTATGATTTAATATTAATATATATTGTTAAATTAACTGTATTTTTGCAAAATGTGATGTATTATTGTTATGTGTTATTATGATTCAGTATTAACATATTTTGTTAAATTAACTGTTTTGTTGGCCTTATGGTTTATTTTGCACTAACATGCTGTTAACATACTGACTGTTATGTAATTTATTCTTGTATTACACATAATATACATTAATATGCATTTGGATTAGTTAAAATTATGTTATGTTCTGTTAATACTAACAATGGTTTGGTTATTACTAACTGTAACTTACTGCTATATCTCATTTACCACAGCACAACAAGGTAGGCCAGTTCCGGCTGATCCACCTACTTTGCTCAAATGGCCAAGGCACCAGATCCCAGCAAATATGGGACGCAGACCAGTGATGCCCTTCTGCAGCCCCTGCATTACCTTCAGAATTGGGTAGAACCGCCCTCTGGGAGCAGAGGTGGAGGGAGTGTTGTCACCCAGGATGAGCTGCTGGTCTTTTTGGCAATATAGTCTACCATGGGTTTGACCACCACCTGCGCCATACTGAGGGCAAGCCGGACACCCTGGTGGGGCAGCCTCACACCTGTGCCAGCCTTCAGCATTGCTACCCCCAGAGCAGTGAAGGAGCAGTGTCAACAGTCCCATGGGTGGGGATGTGAGTCATGCTGCTGCCATCTGGAGCACATGGGACTTGGATTCCACAATACCCTCCCTATGCAAGGTGTACACCCCCTCATGTGTCACACACTGCCCCTGTCTGCTGTCTTGTCTGTCTGCAAATGCATCCTCACCTACCAAACTTACCTCCCACTCATGTACCTATGTCCCTCCCCCAACATTCCACTCTCACATTAAAAAAAAAAAAACAGGCATCTCCCCACCCCAAAAAATATTATCCCATACATAGCACTCCATTTCACATGTGTCCACTTACCACATATAATTTGGTCCAATTGGCTTTACAATGCAGTTATGTTGTCCTCACCCCTCTTTCTGGGGTTGAGAGTTCAACGTCTTGTACAAATTCTGTCAAAGTGCACAATTGTTTCTCTACAATAATTGGATAGCGACGGTTCTTTCCTACACCCTTCCTGCACATCCCTACCTGCCTTTCACTATGTTTTACCCCCTGCTTGAACCCCATTTCACCACTTTCCTATCTCCCCATTTTTCTTTTCTTTATATTTTTTAGCACGTTGCTGCACGATGAGCCGCATTGGCAACTTTGCTCAGCTCAGCTAAATAGACCTACATTAACTATGTGTTTTTTAAACTTGTAATACACACTTGCAAAATAAACACCTGACCCATGTATCAAACCCAAGGCCATTGCACCTGCAGACCACTGTATTAACCTACCATACCACACAACTCTTAATTAAAACAGGTCATTTAAACAAAACATAGTAATTGCCAGTTACCGTCATGAAGTGTGTTTCAGTGGAACTGCATGACATGCCATGCTGCACAAACTTCATTAAATAGTAATGGAAAAAATGGGAGTGTACCTTGGGCTCCAGTGCAATAGTACACCACTGGAAAGCCAAAGACATAATAATAGATGTAAGTGAGGCCTGTGATAGCAGATAAATGTGCCCTTCAGCAGCAACATGTAGAAAGACACCTGCTAAAGCATTAATGACCAAATAAATGTTCAACTGGAACCCTGGTGCACACATACATCCATATAAAGCCATGCACATACTGATAGATGTAGAAAATGTATGTCACAGCCTGTATGTGTGCATATATATTTGAAAATGCACCTGCTGTAGCAGTGACTCAGTAGCTCAGTCTGGTAACCACCTTGCAAACAGTACATTTTGTCACACACAGACCTGGTTCAAAGCCAGTGGTCTGTAGAAGTGAATGTACAGTATTGTGAAGGCAGCAATTAATGACTGAATCATGCACTTTTTATCCACACAATGCATTTCAAATGACGTGTCTGCTTTTCACTGATGGAAGCCACAGGCCTGCAGGTAGGAACATACTTCACATATCCCTATAGCAAAACTATATGTGCATAAAGTGTCATGTCATGCATTAATATGCATTCACAGAGAAATTCAATGCAGGTACTGCATATCAGATCCACTAATACCAGAGTGCACCATACAATCCTTCCAAAGTCAATGTGCAGATTATTACAGCTGTACAGCTAACATACACATTGTAAGTCCCTACTTGTAACAAGGCCTGCCCTCATACACACTGCAAATTACTACCAGACTGTAACACATGGTCTGGCAGTTGTCCAAATTTTGGACATATTCTCATATTTATACCCCATCGTACTAAAGGACACACCAAACATGTCATCTAGTCCTCTGTTAGTGATATCATTAATTAACATACTTACCTTAAACGCATGCCTTAATTGTAGTGGAAAGGGTAGCCTCACTCTGACTTTGCATCTACAACAAGGCTGACACAGCTCCCACAGTTACACCTACAGCTTGTTGTCCTCCAAAGTTTTCACACTTTATGCCTGGGTCTATTACCTACAGCAACAGTTGCAGCCTGTAGCACACACATATCTATGTAAAGGTTTCTGCTACAGACCTGCCCTCTGCAATGATGTAGTCTTCTCACCCTAGTAATGTCCACCACAACATATCAGAAAGGGGACCTAATCTAAATGAAGGCATTATATAGTGTACAGCGGTTGCATATCATTGGATGATGATAGTGCAAATCAGCTTTGTTGGCTGCAATTAGCATTTCAGACCCACAGATTCGTTTAGAGGCAATCACCTGCTGATAAGAAGCTTGTTTAAACTGCAAGCATCTGGCTATGGTGAACCATTCCACATGAGACCTTCCTCACACAGAACACATCTTTGTGAAAACTTTACTATCACCACATTATCAACAGAGGAGTACTGCACTCCCATCAGGTATGTAACTGATTTTGTGTACAACGGGATGCAGATGGGTGCATAGACTTACAGGGAATAGGTATTACAGCACTAAGCCTGTCTTATACCTGTGATAATGACATGTCATTGATCTCCTGCTGTCTTACACCTACACAGAGCTTACAATACATCAAGGGTGCATTGTCATTGTAGCACACTAGTGTCGTTGGACTGTCCCTTTATAGAGATTGTAATAACACACTTCTGTTTGTGTGGCATTGTTCTTATGGCATATTATCGGGGGGTTGCACATAGGGGACACACCACAGTATACCCCAGTGTTGGGTGAATGATCATACAGAAGTATGTGTCACGGCACACGGGAATATCTGACTATTGCTACTATATCAGTTGTATTCACATACTTAGTATGTTTGCACACTGTGGAGTATGACATGTGTGAGCAAGCAGTAGATACTGCCAGCCATTTTGTTCTTTCTGTATCTCTACATAGTGTACTTCCATGTATTTGATCCTGTAATGTGTTCCCCTTTTGTTGTCTTTCAGGAATCATGTACCCTAGATGCCATGCACCCTTCTCTGATGTGGAAAATGAAAATATACTGGAAGGACTAAAGCAATATCATCACATCCTACTGTCTAGGTTCTGGCAAACAGGGAACAGCAGTTTGTATTGTGGGCAGACCTTGTTCCTGATGTGAATGGCATGGGCCATCAGGGCAGGACATATGAGCATGTACTATGTATACCTCAGTGATGTTGTAGGCATGTAGAACAGGTGAGACGTGTTAGTTCTGTCATGGATACGTGGGAGGTACGCAGTGGGATCCGACTCCTCTCTGTATGGTGCCATACACATCCCCTCTAAAGCATTTAGGAGTCATGACACTGACTCCATAGGATAGGTTATCCACACTGTGTGATGGTGTACCATGGGACTTGTGCAGCTGCTACAGGTGTATGATATGCCTGTGTAGTGATATAGCAAGGGTGCCATTGCACACAATGATAGGTGTGATGACTGCCACATTCAGTATAGCAGTCACAGTCTGGGATGTACATCTCAAACCTGTTGGTATAGGTTGTACAACAGTGAATGCATCCCCACATCTTACGGACCAGTGAGAGTCAAAGGCTACATTACTGTCTGTGTCCATGATCCCATGTTTGAGTCTCACAAGGGATATTGGCTAGGCTTTAAAATGGCAAGTAGGGGGCAGTTAGTACTAACCTATGAACCTATGAACCTATGTCTAATGTCTCAACTGTGTGTGGTGTGTGGACACTACAGGAATTTGCAGGGGTGGATGATTTCTCACAGGATAATATTGTGCAGTAGTTGGCAATTAGTCTTTGTCAGTGGCTTTGAGTACAACTGACTGTGTCTTAGGCCATCCTGGATAACTGTTTATTCTGTGTGGGATTCTGTGACAACTCCCAATATGCAATCACCTGCTAATATACTCAGTCAGAAGTCACTGACAGTGGCTCTGACTGCAGAGAAGGAATAGGTAGACGGGGTACGCCAATCATGGAGGATGGTAAATTCCACTGGTGACTGGCATCATTGCAGCATAAGTCTCCCAATGCTATCTTCCCAGAGTATGACTATCAGACACTTGTCTGTCTGTCAGCTGATATAACACTCTGTACATGACATACACAGTTTCCAATAAGGCCTGCCTACATGACAAGATGGACACAGACTCGTCATGACTCAGCAAACCTGACTGGTGGACAACTACCATTAGCAGGCTGTACAATAACAGGTGGACAGTGCTGTGTGACAGTTTGGGTGTGGGTGCCCCACCCTAACATGGAGGCACTACCTCCTCAGCTAAAAAGGAGCACATAGTGTTTTTCTGATGTTGTGTAGACATGCTAAGTGACAAAAGTAGCCACCCACATGAAGCAGAAACACAACTAATAGTGTAGTGACATGTGTGACCTCAAAGGACAGGCCCAGATTGTCGGTGACCTCATATATCATGATGCCACATATGATGGGTCTGTACTCATACCTAACCTGTACACCCACACTGCCTGCGTCAACTACACTCCCTTGTCCCCACCACATGTGACACATGACATTCCTACAACCTGTCCCACAACTTCCATATTTACAGAGCTGTTCATAATTGGCCTCTCATTGGAAGGCATACAGAATCTATTGCACGTGTTAACATTCCAGGCTGCATCCCACATGTGATCTGACAAGGATGACTAACACCATTTGGAAACCCTTGCAATCATAACAACACTACTGGGTACACACCCGCTGAGTGGACAATGGCAAATATTATACCCTTGCACAGAGGTGGTGCATCCACTGACCAACATAGCTATATATACCTCTTTCTCTGAGTATCCATAATTGTATACTGGTTGGGGGTGAAAATCATGGAGCTGATCAGCACACATATATGTGTTCTACACACAGTTGATTGTACACAGTTTGGATGTGTAACAGAGGGAGAATGACTGTTACACATGGTAGACATTTCTGAGGCAGCAACCATGGACCTGCGTGAGGGAACATCAGGGCATAGAACTCCCTAGACTGAGCGACTCCATCTGACTATATCCTCTGTTGCTCAGGCAACATTTACAAAGCATCCACTTAGGCATCTATGATTTTGTCATTGTAAGTGGCCTATTGCTGGCACACAGCAACATAAGGACATCCACCTCCAATACCTGATCTGTAAGCAGCAGTGCTCAACAGGGTGCAGTCATGGGTCCTTTACTGCTTGGAATCCATTCAACCACAATACACAGGACTACTGACTGAGTGTGGCTGCCTAACAATGTTGGCTGATGCGTGCAAATTCTGAGCACTCACAGAGTCTCTGTGGTATGTCACTGTCCTGAAAGAGGTTATTACAAACACATGCCTCTTGACATACTAATGGCCATAAACACCATGCAAATATATATGTAGTATCATTTCCTTCATTAGACCTATGTATCTGGTAAGTAGCACATCAGTCACAACATGTGAACTGGGCACACAGACTTGGCCACACAGGTTTACACCTAATGTGCCTCAGATCACCATGTCTCTACAGTGGTATGGCAGGAATCATATGGCATAGCTGAGGCCGCAATCACCTGTGACATACTCATAACCTCCAAGTACTCTTCTCTCTGCAAGCCAATATCTGAGTGGAACGGCCATTTGGTGATGTACCTTTCCAAGCATTACTAGCAATTGCACACAACAGTCTCACCAAAACAAATGACTGGTGCCAGAAACATGGCCTCAAGCTGAATACAAAAAGATGCATCATCATCCCCTTTGGGATGTCCCCACAAATTATCACATTAATAACAACCTTCTAAGCATGCAGTCAGTCATAAGGGATTTGGGTACCCAGACTGATAGCAGCCTGACTTTTGACTACACTGCTGCTTCCATTGTATGGAAAGCTTTCTACATGGCCCATCTCATAAGTAAGGGTATCTCATCCAGGGACAAGGAGGTCATAACATCCCTGTATTCTTCCCTTATAAGGCCCAATATTGAGTACAATGCCTCTTTCACCATGTACTTTGCAAAGTGCATGCAGCAGCTGGAGAGACCACAGAGGTTCCTCAGGGCATCACAAATCTACCATACACAGATAGGCTAAAAGCCCTATGCCTCTACTCTGTTTCATACAGACTCCTCAGAGGTGACCTCTGGCTGGCATACAAGGCAATCTCGGACCCCGCCTTGATGAGACTGCTGCATATCTGCAAATCAAGCTCCACTTGAGTAACCTGCACACACGGCCTCAACGTGGTCTGTGACATCAATAGGACATGCTGGCAGGACAGATTTGTCTCCCAAAAACTCCCCCATCTATGCAATAAACTCCCTCTCCACGTCAAGCACAGTACCTCGTTACCCATTTTTAAGCACAGTCTGGGTAACTGGATGGGAAATAGAAAATATATCCCTGAGATTCCACCCGTGTCCCTGCTGGACAAGGGCATCAGGTGCAGATTTATCTATGCATAGGCTAAACTCTTGGCTAGGCTTATAAGGGCCAATAGTCTAGTAACTTCCTATGATCCTATGTACAGTATGGCCCCTCACAAGGGCACTACATGTCTTCAGTATTTGTTCAATGGGGATCATCTGCAATGAGTGTCATTGTCACCTATGGCATATAGAGTACTCAGAGGTGATCTGTGCCTTGCATATGGGGCAATGTGTGACCCTGCTTGATTGCATATGCTGCCTATCTGTAGGAGACATAGTATATGGATAAATCACTGTAAGGACATTAAACTTGTGTATGACGTTAGTACTACATTCTTGTGGGAGAGATTTGTCTAGTAGACTTAAACACACCCTTGAAACAGAACCCTGCCTAATGGCACACAGAGCACTTCAGTGCACCTCAGCACATGCCATCTATATGATTGGCTAGGCGATGGTCATTTCAACATAGAGCATCTGCCTGTGCCGCTCTTGAACTTGAGCAATATGTGCTGATCCTGTAGCTATGGGCATAAAGATGTCTTTGATTGTGAGGGCTGTATGGCCATTATGCTAGTGAAGTTCTAATGTCCTGTGATGTAAAATGCTCTAACAGGCTCATGCACAAACATGGCTACATTGAGGCTAGCACCACTTCCAGTCACTGCGTACAGGACATGTCAATATACACAAGTTGTGCAAATTGCCTGTATGTAGATAAGAACACTTACCTATGTAATGGTACACACTACAGATCACAGTACGTGATGCCTGCAATAGACCTCATGTGTGCTAGTACTAGCGGTTCAGGACATAGTGTGCTTGATGACCTCAGCAGGCCTTGATGTGGTCATTCCTTTGGGGGCACATCACAAACTTCAAATAAAATACTGCCAAACCCTACCTATTTCTAAGTTATCAAGGTGATCGTATATATGCAATCTGGACATAGACATGCACCAAGTAGTCTGAAGTGAGATTAGATCCCCTACCTATCTAGTCTTACCTGCTATATATCACAGTATTTATTGCATGCACCACGGCTTAAGTCTGATACTACACAGTCAGCTAGTAGTCTTAAGGTGGATAAACATCATCAGGCCTTGTAGAAGATGGCTGTTTGGAAGCCAGCAGTAAGTTATATGGTCAAAAAGTGCATAACCATTGCAAGTAGATAGCCCATGAGGGCATGTCAGTTGTTCTGCAGGACACACACACACACACACACATACACACACACACACACACACACACACACACACACACACACACACACACACACAAGTAGCCTCGAATGAGATTAGAACCCCTACCTATCTAGGCCTTATTCACTATAGATTACAGTACGTATCACACGCACCACAGGTTGAGTCTGTTGTATATGTGATTGCAGGCACAGTACTTGTGCATTACACAAACTATGCTTGTGTTGAATAGAATCTGTAGCCTGCAGAGTGGTATTGCTTTGGACTGCTATCAGCATCTAGTATCCTAGTAGTGGAATAACTGTTATTATCCTAGCTATGTGTGTACAGTTACCAGTATGGCCATATGTGGCTGCTTGCACTTAGGTTAACCTGTGGGCAGGAACAATGTGCCCTGTCCATGTGTGCATTGAAAACATTGTACATTACACCACCTGCATCTCTCTACATGGTGACATCCAGCAGGCACAGTGGTCTGTAGGTGAGTGGATTATGTATTGTTGCACCCTTAGTTTGGATCCTTTGAGCAACAGTATGGATGTGTGATAGTGAAGATTTACTCACCACTATTAGGGTATGTAGGACAATACAGACATCCATACACATTTATGTAATTAACAGGGATGTATATATAAATGTAGGTGTGTGTGTGTGTGATATGTATATGTGTTATGTAGATATATGGGGAGAGTCTATGTATCACTGTGATATATATAGCTCTCTCTCTCTCTCTATACATATATATATATATATATATATATATATATATATATATATATATGTATATATCTGACACTACATTGCAATAGATATACTATGTATGTGAAAGAGAGATTGTGACAGATGGATATGTATACGCATATGTCAGTATGTATAGACAAATCTATACATAAGTCATTCTAATGACGGGGCAACAGAATTGCGCTCATTTTAAATAAGTGTTTGGGCATGTCCATTGGGACTGTCAGTACTTCTACAGTGACTCCAGGCCACACCTACCTGTACTCAAGTCTGGGAATTTGTGTGTTAGACATTGACATCTGTCCCAGTTTCTGCAGTACTGCACTTCACTCAAAATGTCCACGGCATTCCCCAGCTGTCTGCTGTATGTAATATATGACTGAGGTTCATAATGTTACACCACACAAAGAATTACAGCATGGGGAAAACACCAATATAATAATACCTCATGTGCAAAAGATGTGAATACTTCAGATTAGAACCATCAACACCATCACACATGCTAACTTCCCTAATCCACTGAGCCACACAGGCTGCCAGACAGAGATGAATCATTCATTACACAGTCAATAGCATAAATATGTACATTGTTATTTCTGCTTTACATGGGGCATGCAATGTGTGTTAGAATACTATGCTTCAGCCCTGAGATTGCCTGGTCTGCTGATATACCATTGCTGTATTACTGTTAAAGCAGTTATATGGGAACACTGCTGTGTTGGGGGGTGGGGGAACAACAGCACATGATCTGCTGGGATAGACAGTAGTCCAAATGTCATGTGATCCCACAGTTTAACATCTCCCTTGACTGATGTAGAAAATCTTCCAACCATGAGGCCGACTGATTATTAGGGGATACATACTATTAGACTGGGTATCTGTAGTCCCATGCGGATGTTACAGCTGTCCAAATAGCCCACTATATTTTCTTATATAAATGCAGAAGATCCATACATATAATACCGTATTATATTAATCCTGACAAGTAGTGTGCAGGTTAGAAACTTACCGTGTGAATGCAGCAGTTGACAGAACAGTAGTTCAGGGCTGACTTTGTGTAATGCAAACAGTATGCAGCCAATACATGGATAGGTACAGGTTGTGTGGGTTGCCTGACATCTGCAATTTTACTATATATATGTGAGTAGCAGTAAGGTGTTAGTTCCTAGGGCCCTAGGTTGTCAGTGAATGTGGTATGCACTGTCTCTTAGCTAAAGCCAGGGCATGCTGGACATAGCCACATCTTCCTACAGAAACATCATCAGGGTGTTCCTCCTCTGAGACTTCATATTAAGTGTGGCAGTGGTGATCTAGGCACTGGTGGGAGGCTGTGTATCCCTTCCCTTTGCTGATCCTGCTGCAGTTGTTTCCGCAGGATCATATTGTGTAGCATGGCACATACTGTGAATATCTGTGCACATGTGACTGAAGAGTACTACAGGGCTTCACCAGATATATCGTGACACCGGAACTGTGACTTCAGAAGCCCAAACGCACACTCCATGATGCTTATAGTTTGTGCGTGTGCCTCATTATGGCATAAATCCGTGGGTGTGTGCATTTCTGATGGGTGTCATCATCCACAGTTCCAGTGCACAGCCAGCATCCCCAGTAAATGGCCATGTGGGATTTCCCCCCAGCAAACATCTGGTACAGCTGTGATGTGTGCCAGATATGGGAGTCATGATAACTGCCAGGGCTGCCAACACACACACATATTGATAATAATGCCCTGGACATTGCACACAACCTGGCAGTTGGTTTAGTGGTACCTCTTGTGGTTGATGGAGATTCTACCCTCCTCACCAGGTGGTGACTTGATGTGTACACGAGTGCAATCTGTGGCATCTAGTACCTCAGAGTAATGTGCTACATGGTAAAAGTGTTGCATATTGCTGGTCCTCACCTCAGGGGTGAGGGTAAAAGAAATGTGCTCACTGGCATGTGGTAGCATGGCATCCATGAACTGGTGGAGTACCCTGGATGCTGATGCCTGTGCAACTGCCATCATGTCCCCAGTTGGTCTTTGGAAGGTAGCTGTAGTTAGTATCCTAAGGGCTTATACGTACCTTTGTTTTCATTGGTATGGGTTCTCCTCTGTTGGCTCTGGATATGAGTTGAGGGCAGCAGAGCTCAATTAGTTCTTGTAGTATATCCCTGTCCACCCTGTAGTGCTCTACAATCTCCAGCTCATGTAGACCCTAGAAAGTTACCCTGGGCCTGAACACTTTTCTCCTTCTCTGCCTAGGCTTATTGTCAGCAAGCAGCAGCGTCGACTTCAGCATCTAGCACATACAGATGTATCAGACCTGCAGCAGCCCCTAGCATGCTTTCAGTTAAAATTCCCAAGTCTGTACTCCAATGGTGCAGAGTTTGGGGAAGAATCAGACTGTAGGGTGTATGCATACTTTATAGTGCTCTGCTGTAGGTGCTAACTCTGTGATTGGCTACCTATGATGCACTGCACCTGTCTAGTATATCATTAACATCATTTAATGGCCCTAATTTAAGTTAAACAGGGCAGAACTAATTACTATGTCATTAACTTTTAAATACACTCAGCACTGCAGCTCATGATGCAAACACATGCCCCGTAGGTAAGCAAAGCTTAGCACTTAGTACTCACCCCCCCCCAGATTCCTATGCTCAGTATAGCAGCACACCATGTAAATGTAGAAACACGCTCCACTTAGCTAAATAAAGTTTAGAATTAGTGCACATACACCCCTGAAAGGGCATGCTCAGCATGGCGGCGTGCCATGCAAACAGGTGCAGCTAAGCTGAAATAAACTTAGAACTTATTGGGCAGACCTTCCTCTGATGTCATCTACCTTCTCTGTAAACACCAACATATTTCTCTGCCTACACCGCAGACATGATTACCCATTTACTCTGTTCAGTAACTCCACCTCATTTGCATAGGGATCCATGCTCACAGCCTGGAAACTACATGCTTCAAAGCCCTACCACGTTAGCAACAGCACCAATGCACCATTTCAGATACTCTACACAGGGTCCTGTAATACATTTCTGTCATATAATATTAATTTTGTTTTTTTTTTTTTTCCAGTTTTTTTTTTTTATGTTTTTTTGTTTTTTATAAAACATGTTTGCACACTGCAGAGCGCCATACAAACATGCCCAGATTATTATAAAAAACGTTTAATTTTACTTATTTCCTTTCATTTTTCAGACACATGGATGATAGTTTCACTCATATCTGTACATGGTATGCCATTTCTGTCCATCTCTTTACATTTTTACAGCCCCTTTAGTCTGTCTACATACCTCTATATGAAATTTTTCCATGTACACTACGAACACTGACATGGGGTCTGTAGAGCTGCCTATCTGCTTGCTAGATCGCTCTACCTGCCTTACTTGCATGAGATTCACCTGCTTATGAGGTAATTTGCATGCCACGGACGTTTCTGTGTTGGCACGCTTGTGCACGCCACTCAACAGTGCTTATTGAATCTAAAAATGTTCGTGGCCATGCTAGCAGTGCAGCAAGATGCCTACACAGTAAAGAAAAAACATGTAGACTTTATTAAACCCCCCCCCCCCCGGTCTTTCTTGACATGAATAACAGGATTGTCATCTTAAGCATCACTCTTGAAGTGAACTTCTTGATATCCATATTTCAGACACCCATGAAAATGGATTATGATCTGAGAGCTGATCATAATCGCCTGTGTTATGTTTCACCACTGTATCTGAAATAGTATTAGGTGTCATACTGTCTCATAAAGTAGGTGGCGAAGAACAGTTTGCTGATTCAATAATAAATTAAGTAGGCCTGAGATGAGATACTTTGTCATAATGAGTGAGCATCTCAATACTGAGTGGGATCTAAGTCCTGTACAATCCTATTTATTATAACACAAATTCACTCTGGCATCTAACCATGTATCCCAATAGTGGCTATACAAGCAAAGGGGATTCAGCATCAAATTATTTATGTGGGCTTTGGCACTCAAGCTATATCATTTTCAGTCAGACTTTTGCCTGGCAATAGCCTCACGAATGTGGATGAGTTATCACAGTCCCATAATCCACTTCATTAGGTGTAGAGCTTGGTGTTCTGTGCTAAGAGTAGTAACTGATATTCCAGGACATATAACTATTTATTATTATTTATTTAACATTTATTTACTAGGATAGTCCAGCTGGACCACTAGTGTCTGTTTTCAGTAGAGTCCTGGGGAGAAAAGCTCCAAACATTAGGAAACACACAAGTTCTACATATTATTAATGGAAGAGACAGTAGAGTAACATGCTATAGGATGGCTAACAGTTTAAAGGATACAAAGTTGCAGTACAGTTTATAAGTGTAACAGTTTCATGGAAAAGCATAGGTACAAAATATGTCTTAGGTATTGTTATAGTAGAACATATTTACAATATATACAATTTATACACAAGGCAACTGTAGAGCAGTTTATAAGAGTGCTACAGAGGCTTAGGGAGGTAGGCTACTGTGAGTTCCAGACCATGAAGACTGAATGAGCTGAAATGCAGGCCTTTTGTTTACCAAATCCCAGACTGACATTTCTCAGAGTATTCTTTTTTCTTTAAGTTACAGTGAACTTGGATTTGCTATATATGTTTTCACGGGTGGGGTCTTGCTCCTTACATTAAAGGATGCAGGGGCTCATTTTCTATCTGCAAAAACAACTTTAAAAGGAAAACAGTTACATTTGATATTTGCTGTTTTTCTGTATTTTCTGCATTTTCTTACTTTTTTGTAATTTCAGAGTTCATTAATGAATCTCAAAACTAGGGAGGGTGGGGTCACTGTGATGGTAATGTACTGTCTACTTAACAGGTTGGAAAGGCTATAGTTGCACATATAGTCAGGGTAAAACAGTAATTAAAATATCTAACATTATAGATGATGTGGAGCTCCTGAAAAGCTTTGACTAAAAGGACTGAATATACACAAGATTACAGTTGTTTACCTATCTTATAGAATGATTTACAGAACCCTGGAGAGGAGATTCCTGAGGGAACCCTCTCCAAAAGAACATGTGGAATACCATTAGTCTAACTACAGAATCACTTGTGGATTACCAAAAGCCTACATGTCCATAAGCATGAACTAGGCTAGTGACCACTGGGGCATTTTTAAGCCTAGCCATGCATCCCAGATCTCTGACAAGTTCCAGTACCCTTGGTAGTATAAGCGGTGGCTTGGGAGATGCAACATTAACTAGCAGAGGCTTGGGAGATGAACCATTTACAGGCTATTTTAGAATAAGTGCCAATCCAGGGATGAATTTCTGGTTTCCCATCCATGTGTCCAAGCTATACTTGAACTGAGTTACAGAGGAACTCTGCTTCACATGGATGGGGTTCCTGTTCCAGAAAAAAAGAGCAGTCTCTGGGATATATTCTTGTCTGTTCAGCAGATCCTATTTATATGTCAGGCAAGATTTAAGTCTTTAGAATGGGTAATTATGATGCTGTTTATTTGATATGCAGAAGGTCTATCAGCAAGGGATCTGAAGATTCCTTGTATGCCAGGTATAGATATCTCCTTCAACAGCCTGTAGGAGGTGGAATACAGAGATGGGGGAAGAGTTTTGAGGCTGTCTTCAGAGGACATGTTATTTACAACCTGTATTCTTTTATTCAGGTGCCTCTGTGAATGTTTCAATTGTTGTAATTGCCTGGTTAGGTGCATGTCAAAGCAGGCATTGTACTCAATGATAGATCTGATGAGTGATGAATATAGTGATACAATGACCTCCTTGGACTTGGATCCCATATTTTGTTTATAAGTTGCACAACATAGAATGATTTCCTTACTACCACTAGCACATGATGGTTAAAAGCTAGATTACTGTCTACATATGTCCCCAGGTCCTTGATTACTGGGTCGACTCTTAGGGTTATGTTGTCAATATAGTATCTGCCATTGGCTGACTTCCCAAAGGATACTATCATGCATTTCTTAGCAGTTTGTTTTAGTCCATGGCTCTGACACCAGTCATTTGGCTATGTCATCCTTTCTTGGAGAACAATAACATTGGTGCGGAATTCTATAACCGCTCCTAATTTGCAATCTTCCACAAATTTGATCAGGCAGAGGTTATTGACATTGGCCTTGACTTCAAAGAAGTAAATGTCAAAATGCAGTGGTGCCAGGACAGATCCCTGTGGGACTCTACTGTCTCTGGAATCTGTAGAGGTGGGCTCCCCAATTCTACCTTTCTGGATCCTGTCTGTGAGCCAGATGGCTATCAAATGGGTGAGTTAAGGGTTTATACCTAACCTCTTGAGTTTGTCAACAATGCCTGAGTGGTGTATTTTGTCAAATGCCTTTGCCAGGTCAAGGTTGGCAGTGTGAACAGTTTTACCTTTGCCTATTGCTTTACTGACCAGTCAAAGAAGTCCACCAGGTTTAGCAGATATGACCTCATTCATCATCATCATCATCATCACCCCCTTTTTCCTATTTTCTACATGGGGTCAGGGTATTGTGTCAACTGTCGCCATCTCTTTTTGTTCAGTGCCACTCTCCGGCCTTCTTCAACACTCATGTCTAACTGTCCCAGGTTTTGTCTCACATGCAACTTGCCCGTGATGAAAACTGACTGTGGTGAGTCCAGTATCTGGAAGTTTCCTATGTCATATTTTATTTTATTTTTTTTGTTATAAACACCTTTATTGAATTAACACTTGTGACATAGGCAAATTTACATTTATACAAAAATAATCAAAGTGTATTAACAAACATTATACTTCACATATATTGCTACTGCAGTGGTGCTGCGGTAGCATTGTCGCCTCACAGTAAGACGTTGTCCTGTTCGATTCTCAGCTAGAGCGTCTTCTGTGTGGAGACATGCGTGAATGGGCGTACCTTCGTTGAAGGCTGTTCGTCAGGGCTGGCAACTCGGCACGTAAAAATCTACTGCCAATCATTAGCTGACCGGAGTTCCGCTGTGGCGACCCCTAACCGGGAAAAGCCAAAAGACACAACAACATACTTCACATATATTTCTATATATCATATAACCTAAGCAACATTACGTAAATAATTCAATTCCTGCCCATATTTTTAAACAAGAAACATCTATATTAAACCATCACTAATAAGCAATCATACATTTATATAAATGAAAACAAACCACACCGACACAATCCTAGTTACAAGCATTTTACATCACAAACCTTACTGACACATTCCCAGTTGCAAACATACATTACTTATAGTCTAAGGAAGTTTCCTATATCATCATTGATCATTTTCATGATAATTCTTTCCATGGGGTTGCATATGAGACTAATGAGACTTATGGGTCTGTAGTTTCCTCAGTCCTTAGATGGCCCACCTTTGTTGCAAATGGATGATGCATTCTATCTTCCAGTTGTGAGGCACAAAGCCGGTTTGGAGACATCTGTTAAACAGTGATTCCTGAGGGCCTGATAGATCATGTTTCATGTTTTTAGAAG
This sequence comes from Protopterus annectens, assembly GCF_019279795.1. Classification (NCBI taxonomy): domain Eukaryota; kingdom Metazoa; phylum Chordata; order Ceratodontiformes; family Protopteridae; genus Protopterus; species Protopterus annectens. The sequence goes on from NC_056742.1 coordinate 227,969,571, forward strand.
GTGACCTGGAATATTGTCAGGGCCCATTGATGTAGTGTTCCTGGCCTTAGAGATAACATTTACATGTGGATTTACTTTTAAGTTTTACTTTTATGGCAGCAGGGCCATGATTGTGAACTTATTTGAAAAATACTAGGACCTAGCTCTGAATGTGTGAGGTAGCTTGATCAGACCTGCAATACCGAATAACTATAAGGGATACTATTTTTCATTAATGACTTTAAATTGGACTGATAACACAGAACTGGAAAGTAAGAAAAAAGTTTTTTTTTTTCATTTTGTTTTGACAGTGAACTTTATTGCCCTGTCAATAAAGTGCACTTGAGTGAATGAAACTCTCTTCAATGTATGATCTTTCCTACACCATGTAAAAGGTAGAGGCAGACTGGCACAATTTTAAGGAGAGTAGGAGCTTACTACAGTGACAGAGAGATATTAGTAATGAATCTGTCAAATTTGGTACTGACATTAATGAAGAATTAAAGGTTAATTCCACATGAATATTTTGTTAATTATTCCATGTGTACACTTTAGGTAGTCTGGAATAGAAGGAGAACATTTTTAGCTAACTGTGTTTTTCCTGGGGACCTTTTATAAGATGGTATGATATTGAGAAAGGGGAATTTCTTTTAGTTTGTTTGAGTAATTCAAGCTCCCACACTAAAAGTGCTGATATGGGTGTTGTACTGAACGAGTGACCAAACCACTGAGGTGGAGAGGGACACAATGACATTGCAGAATTATTATATATCACTCTGAATGTCATGCAAGCCATGGCAAATGCCTTTCGTGCTGTAACAGCAATCTGCAATTAAAGGATATAGTACATCTATAATTCTACATAGGTCCTTAATCACAGTCTCGAGCTTAAGTGTTCTCACTAGATCTAAGGAGTTGTATATATATCAGAAGTGGGTTATATCTAACCAATGATGAAGGAATAATTTACTGCTAATGAAAAAGGTTGTATGACGTTTGTAGTCACAAGCATATCAGCAAACGTGCCAAACACAGGAATAATTTGTGTTGATTATGGCATCTAGGAAAGCAGAGTATAAGAAAAACTCTAGTTAAGTATCCTTTTGGGATTCTTCAAGTGATTTTAAATGATTTGATCATGCCTTAGGTTTTTCCCGAGAGCACAATGGTGACCCAGAAGATCACATAAGTATTAGCACTGTACATACAGTATGTATCTATGACCTTGGCATGTTTTTTGATGTCAAATGCCACATGTACCAACAATTCTTTCATCTGGTGCAACTGCTGCTTGTTAAATAAGTTAACCTATTCTACACATGTCCAGCCATAGCAGAACTTATCACAGCATACTAGATTGCTAAAGTATATTGAATATGTACAGTTTAAAACATGATATTGTTTGCATGTGCATGGTGGGGGTCAGCATTCCCCACAGTGAATAGGCTCTATCACCATACTCTCAGTCCATAATGATTCTCTCTATAATGTTGCAGCAAGTTAGGAAAGATAATATATTCCAGTAAAGGCCCTATGAAAATGTTTTACTCACCACTGCATTTAAAATTGCATCTACAACATTTGTGTAGGAGAGTTGGTCAGTGTGATCATTAAGGTGAACATTGGGGAGTATGTCACTAGCACACGAAAGTATCCCCAAATACCTTATAAAAGGTTCACTGAATGCATTATCATAATGGCTTCACCATATCATTATATATGGCCATGCACTCAGTTATAATTTTCAATATATACCAAAATAACCAACTACACATTACCTAAGTTAATAAATCACTGTTATGAAAAATGAGAAAAGGAAATATATAGGTGGTTAATAGTTAAAGGGATACATTTGTCATAAACACTAAGAATATGATTACTTTACCCCCGATACGCCTTCGGATTTTTCTCCTTCTTGTTGCCTTTCTTTTCATTTTATGCTTTGCGTTTCTGCAGCAATATCTGTCTCATCTAGTTAGCTTTTTGTTTTAACTTTATGACATTAAAATATCCTGTCAGAAGACTCACAGCAACTCCCATACCACTAACATAAGGAAATTAAAGCATAGATTGTGTGGTCAAGATAAATTAGATAAAAATTATAGAAAGATGGATTAGTAATATATCTGTTTCATATCTTCACTTTACCACATCACTTGAAAGGGATTTTCCAGAGAAACTTCAAACATTTTTTTGGTATATCCACATCTGAAAAAAGGCTGAATTCCATGATGGCTGTGGATTGCTTTTATAATTATACATTTGGATTGATACTTCTAGTTTGTTAGATATGCTGAGCCAGGTTTATATTAAAGTCATTAGCTATACTAACAGGTCTTGTTCTGGATGAGAAACAAATACATGGGAAATTATAAACAATCGACCAAGTGAAGTTAATATAACTATTCCTTCTAATGGGAAAATGTGCTTCAACTGATTTTAAATTGTTGCTCTCATAAGCTTCAAATCCACACCAAACCCAGTTAACACCACTGAATATGCAGAAATGTACACTGCTATACTATACTGGCATGTAAACAGCTACATAGATGCAGCTGTACTCCATAGGAACAAGTACAGTGCAAACCCCAGAAACAAACCCACGTGGTAGAACTAGAATATCAACAAGCTTTATAATAAAAGGAAAATAATTTTGACCAAATATAAGCACAGTAATTTCCAGAATGTTAGAGCTACTGTCACTGAAATAAACAAACAACTCAGGAGCTTAATAAAATCCACCAAAGCTTAGTTTGAGACTAAAATAGTTACCAAACATTGAGGGGGAAAAAGCAGCAATGCTGTCTTCACTCAATAAATTCAACTAAGTGAGCATCTGCTAAAAGAAAAAAGAACAGAAGTAACTGCAATAGTACTTACAGTGTCGCTTGTCTTGTTTATCTAGATAAAATAATGAGCTTTGGGTGTTTGTTTAAGCACTTTATTCCTTACAAACTGACTGACTAGTGCACACGTGCTTACATCTTATTCTTGACTGTTCACTACAAAATGGCACTCTTGCTTCCATGTGCTCAGTACTTATATGCATGTGTCTGCTGACTGGAAAGCTTTTTAAAGGTATATCACAAGCGTTGATCTACATCCTCCCTCTTTACTGAGTTGTCTTGCAATGCTAATGACATTTGAATAGGCATGCAAATTATACAGGCAATAATAAACAAAACAGCATTCATGTCCAGGTTGACATGTATCTAGAACTAAGTCTGAAAATGCAACCTGATCTTGTAATGTAATAGTTACGACTGTGTTTAGTAACAGGGACAGTTACAGGTGAATGTTCTGCTTTAGGACTCTCGAGGATATTCTCAGGAACAGGGATATCTGCTGGGATGTCCTTTGGAACTGGAACATCCAAGCCACTCTGAGAAATAGAGAATTTATCACAGGCAAGATGCTGTAACACTGGCTTGGACACCAGTAATTCATATTTCTGATTCTGCCTAAATTCGATCTCTTGTGATTCCAAAATGTATGATCTCAGCTCTTGACACAAACCTTTCACAAATCTAAAATGATCAAAATCTTTTGCTGTCTGCATCCTCACTATCTCCCCTTCTTATAATGAACTGAGCGGTTTGTTGGTCTTAACATAATAGGACTTCTGGGACAAATACTTTTCCAGGAGTTGAGCTTTCACTGCTTTGTTGTTCTTAGCACATGGAATCAACAAATTGCTACTGATTGGTAGTGTGGTTCTGGTTTGTCTTGACAAAAGTCTCTGGGCAGGTGAGCCAAGATGATTATCATGAGGAATGTTTCTGAGATTCAGGAGATTTAGAAAAACATTGGTATTATCTCATTTTGATTTCTCTTACAGCTGTTTTGCACTTTGAACTGCATGTTCAGCCAAGCCATTTGACTGCGGGTATTCAGGACTACTCATAATATGAACAAAGTCTCACGTTTCAGCAAATCTTTTGAACTGCTGACTTGTAAACTGTGCTCATGTTAGAAATGACTCTATGCAGACTACCATGGACAGAAAATGCCTCTTCGACTTAATGATGACAGTACTGGATGTTAGGTTAGGAAGTAGGTCAATCTTGAACCACTTTGAATAGGAGTCTAATAATGCCAAGTAATGTTGATCATGCCACTCAAAGATATCTATGGCTTCTGTTAACTAAGGTAGTTCAGGAATCTGGCATAACCAAAGTGGTTCTTTTTATTGATGTGGTTTAGTACTATTACATACAGAACAGGATGAAATTTCTCTCCCAATGTCTTTTGACATAGAAGGCCAAAATACCAGCCCTCTCGCCCTTCTTTTGGTAGAATCAGCTCCTGGGTGGCCATGAAAAAGATCTTAATGTACTCTTGTTGCAAGGATTTTGGAACAATCACTTTTGAACCTTTCATGATGATACCATTGTTAGACAAAAATCTCATCTCTGTAAGAAAAATACTGCTGCACTTATACTGGTAAACAGGATTGCTTAGAAGGCCATCCTTGACTGAGGAAGTGGTTAAGCTTCAAGAGAATTAGATCTGAAGCTGTTTGAGTTCTAAACACATCAAGACATGTGGAAGAAAACTTTCTCACTTCCATAATTTCAAAATCAGGTTTCTCATTTTCATGCTGTTCAGTGTTTTTCTGAATAAAGTATCAACAAGATAAAGGAGTTTGCCTTTTTTGTAAACAAGACTGAAATGGTACTTTTGCAATTTAAGCATCATGCATTGGAATCTAGCGGGAGTTGTGTACATTGCCTTTCTCAAAATAGTGACTACAGGTCGGTGGTCAGTTTCAATTTGAACAGGTTGGCCATAAATATAATTATGGAACTTCAAACATGCAAACACAATTGCCAAGAGTTCTTTCTCTATCTGAACATACTGCATCTTGGTTTGGGTTAGAGTTCTCGATGCATAGGCTACTGGTGTACCCTCTTGAAGAATGACTGCACCAAAACCAAACTTAAGAAACATCACAGGAGGGAGTTACTGGTTTCTGAACATCATAATATCTTAGTAGGTGGACTGGCAATTTTCTGTTTCAGGACATCAAATATGCTTTGGTGGTGTTCTGACCAGGACCAATATACATCTTTATGTGTCAGCTCTCTAAGTAGTGCTGAAAGTTGGCTCAAATCTGGAATGGACTTGCCTAGGTATTTGACCATGCCAAGAAAATGTTGTAGGGCTTGGACATTGTCTGGAGCTGGCATCTCAAAAATTGCTGTTTGCTTGGAATGATCTGGTCATAAGCCTGAACTGGTAAACAAATGACCAATGTAAGTAACTTTTCATAGCCTGAATTTACATTTCTAAGGATTCAATTTAAGATTGACTTTACAAGTGTTGTCTAAAACTGTTTTGAGGTTTCTATCATGTTTGACTTCACCGTTTCCTCCTACAAGAATATCATCTACTACTAATAGCACATGAATAGACAGAAAAAATGTGTTCCATCACATGCTGAAAGACTTCACTGACAGAATAATTCTAAATGGCATTCTCAGAAATCTATACCTTCTGAATGGTGTACTGGATGTGGTTAGTAATGAAGATTTTTGGTCAAGAAAAATTTGCCAAAATGAACTTTCTGCATCTAAGACAGAAAAAATAGTGGCATTTGGCATAAGAGCAGCTACTTCTTCAACTGTGAGCATTGGATGATGATGTCATTTTAATGCTCTGTTCATGTCTCTTAGGTCAATACATATTATAATATCATCTGAGCTTTTCTTGAGCTACCACCATGGAGGATACCCATTCAGGTGGTCTTTCAATGGGACACATTACTCCTTACTGCACCATTCTGTCCAGCTCAGCCTTGACTCTGTTTTGCATAGCTACTTGAACTTCCCATGCTGGTCTGATAATTGGGCTTACTTCAGGGTTTAGCTTCATGGAGTACACAACTGGGAGTTTGCCTAGTTTGTCTTCAAAAAGATCAGCATAGTCAGAAAAAATAGTCTGGGCAAAATTTGAGCTGTTATCCTTTAAGCTTACGTGGTGGACTTCTTTATTCGATGAAAGCAGTCCCATTTTCAAATTGTATCTGAGGCCTAATAGTGACTGCATGTGTCTCTTGACTATGTAAAATTGCAAATCATAGCTATTCCCAGTAAAGTAACATGAAAGCACTGCTAAGCCTTTGGTTTGAATTTCTTCACCACCATAAGCAACAAGCTTCTCACACTTTGCCAAATCATGCCTCTCACCAGCTTTTCCTCTAGCAAATGTTTCTGCTGGCATAGCAATGTACTTTGAACCAGTATCAACGTTGAGCTCCATGGGTCTCTCATTAATCCAAACAGTACAAAATACTTTATTCTTTGCCCAAAATCTATTGCATTGACTGTTTCACCAAGCACAGATACACCATTGACATAAAAAGTAGGGTCACAGCTTTCTAATTGATTAACTTGCCTATTTGACTGATCATTTTTAATAAAAGAATTAACCTCTTTTGATTTACAAAAACCTTTTGAAATGATTCCACGTTTTACATTTGTGACACTGCTGACCAAAATCTTTTAGCTTCATGATTGCTACCACAGTTACGACAGTTGATTATGAGACTAGGTGGGGGCACATTCTTTGATTTACCTGACTCACCCTTGTGCTTCACTGAGCTTGTTCCCTTTGCACAACATGCTCTAGGACTTGCCAGAAAAGCTCTGGGTTTCACTGAAGCTGCCTTAACCTTGGGCCTGTATGTTTTAACCACGTGCTGCATACTATCTACATCAGCACTGGAAGCATGTTTTTCTCATTTGAAAGCATATTTGTGTACTTTTTTGTGAGCTCCCTCAAAAATCTAGATCCGTCAAGAGCCACAAGGGCGAGACTTAAAACCCGACACGGCATTTATTAATAGGACATGCTGGAGGGATAGATTCATCAAGACAAGACTCCTAGTGGAATAAAATATGCATATATGTGAGGCAGAGCACCTGCTGGCCTTGTTCAAGAGAAATCTTGACCAATGGATGGATGGGAGATATTATATCCAGGGATTACCTCAGTCAGTGGCACTGCTCAAGGCAGGGCAAAAAAAATAATAAAGGGTAGGCACCATACTAAGGGGGGGCGTAAGCCAGGCAAATATGGAGGCAGAGGCTTGTAAATGCCCACCTAAGGAGGTCCTATACATCTGACAAATCTCTATGGCCTTATTCAGTTAAGTCACTGTCTTGAAGCAAAGTCTTTCTCACTGCTTCATCTTTAATACCACACAGAAACCTTTCTTTCACCATCTCATCTCTCAAATACCAAATCTTCACGTTTTAGCTTTATTTCTCATGTCGGTTATATATGCTACAAATGTTTCACCTGGCTTTTGATCTCTTGTGTAAAATAAGTGTCTTTCCATTGTAATATTCATTTGGGAGTTACACATTTCTCTAAATTTGCATTTTAAACACTCAGGGTATTCCCATATTTCAGCCAGTACCACTATATGGTAGTTTTGCATCTCCCCTGCATACACACCAGGTACATACACAAATGAATGCTCCCTATCAATGGCTTCTGAACCAGCTAAATTAAGCAGAATAAATGCCTTTGTATGTGTGTCTTTGTCAGAAAAAGCAGCCTGTTTGAAAATATTGTACTCTTGCTCAAACATTCTCCACTTTTTTTACAATATTGTTATCAAATACAAGCGGACTTGGTCTGAGAAATCCTTCTGCCATGCCAACAAATTATATCCAAACACAATGCAAATATGGCCCTTCTAATTATGTATGAACATGCACATATACCAGGTACGTGTAATAATATTCAAATGCACAATAAACTCTTTGAAAGTCTGTACTTTGCAAAATATTCTTTGAATTGGCTGTGCTTTGCAAAATAACTGTACTGTAATATTGCACACACTTGCCAACATGTTGCATACTTCGGATACTTTGAATAGTTTTAGTTAATGTGAAAAAGTAGCAGATAGTGAAAAAATAGGGTTGTTTTCTCTTTTTTACACATTTTATGTGATTTCGATATTGTTTCAAATGTTTTCGTAATTATTTTAAATATTTTTATCAAAGTGTTACAGTTTTAGACATTTTGTTTAATTAGAAATTCATCTTGAGTGTTCTGAGTTCTTTGTTTTATATCTATGGAGGAGAAAATCATTTAAGCGAGTTTTAGTACCTGGGATTCATTTCTGACCTGTTTGCAAGTCGTTTGAGCACTAGGGATGATCCACTCCTGTATATTCTGCCAACTTTAACTGTTTAACATGTTTAACATGGTTTTGACTCTGAATCCCATTCTGACACCATGTTGTTCGTCTTGTATATCTGAATAAGACAATGAGGCTTGGTGTTCGTTTAAGTACTTTATTACATACAAACATATCGGGATTCATAGCAGGAACATTAAACTTAGATGAAATAATTGGCTGACTGACTAGTTAGTACACACATGCATGCTTGCATCTTGTCTGCTCACTACAAAATGGCACTCTTGCTTGCATGTGATCAGTATTTATATGCACATGCCTATTGACTGGAAAGCTTCTTAAAGGTATATCACACACTGCGATCTACAACAAGAATCTGCCATTAACATTTTACTTTTCCCCTTGTTATTTGTGCCACATAAAAAAATTAATTTAGATAGCGAGGGAAAATAAGTAAAACAAAACTAATGCGGTTAACTACATTACAGGAACATATCAGGGCATGCGTGTGTGTGTGTGTGTGTGTGTGTGTGTGCACGTGCATCTTTGTCCATATGTGTGCTAGAGACACAGAGTTTGAGTGTGTGTTTGTGGGTGTGGGTGTGTATCCATATGTGTTTGTAAGAGAATCCGAGAGTGAGAGAAAGTGTGTGTGTGTGTGTGTGTGTGTGTGTGTGTGTGTGTGTGTATGCGCGCATGTGCGTCTTTGTCCATATGTGTGCTAGAGACAGAGTTTGAGTGTGTGTATCTGTGTGTGTTTGTGGGTGTGTCTTTATCCATGTGTGTGTAAGAGAATCAGAGAGTGAGAGAAAGTGTGTGTGTGTGTGTCCATATTGCTTAACTTCTTTGTTCAAGAATTTTGGACAAAATTAAGGAATTGTTTAAATATTACATAAAATTCACTTAAGAAGTTAATAGAGCAATAGGTTTTGCAGTAATATTTTCTTTCTTCACAAAAATAAGTATGAAAACTAACCATTTTTCAAAGGATAAGGCAAAATTATGAGGCAAAATCATGAATGTTCTACAAAAGGATGAACAGTTGCGTGACATATGGATTGAAGATAGGAGAATCATTGCTTTGCATTGCATGTATTTTTTCATTCATTTGATCTCATTGAGGCATCTGAGTTGTAGGCAGCCAAGAAAAAGTCTGTTACTGCTGGGCATGTGTGTGTGTGTGTGTGTGTGTGTGTGTGTGTGTGTGTGTGTGTGTGTGTGTGTGTGTGTGTGTAAATCTGTCTGTGCATTTGCATATGTAAGTGCATGTATGTATGCATGTGTGAGTGTGAAAGTCACTCCCCCAGATTCAGCAAGTAGCCATGCAGGAATATGTTATTCGTGGATGGCAGGGACTGTTCCTGTTCAGCATGGCAGTGAGCCATGCATATGTATGAAGGTGCGCTGCCATTTAAAAAAATGGACATGGTTCGGTGTATGAGTGCAGGGGATGTGTCTGAGAGCAGAGCTCTCACGCTACACACACCCCCTGCACTCCAGAATTGCCTTTCGACAATTAAAAATGAGAGAGAATGCTTGTAACACTCCCAACCTGTCAGGGTAAGAAATTGTTCAAAGCCATAAGGGACAATCTTCCCTACCAAGGCAAAAGTGGATAGAATAACACATGTAGCATAAGCACATAGAACACACCTCCCAACCCGTCAGAGGAAGGAACGTGGACAAACTCAAAAGGGACAATTGTCCCACAAAGAAAGTTGATAGAATAACAGGTTCAGCATTAGCAGGGATATTCTGAGGGGTACAAATAAAAAACACAACAAATACATTTTTTTTATAAATGCAATATAAAGTTTAAGCGTAGCTGTGTGGGTGTACCCATTGCTTAGCTATGCTTAGTCACGCTTAAACAGCACAAGAAGCTGAATAGCAAAAGACATCCAACTTAAGCAGCACTGCAATGGTGTAGTGGTTAGAGCATATGCTTCTCAAGCAGGAATTCCTGGTTTGATCTCCACTATTATCGATTTGCATTTTACATGTGAAAGCAGTACATAAACATTTTATTTTATAACAGGCTACTAAATAACATATATTTGATAACCAGAGTACTGTAGTAGGACCAGATGTGAGGTGTCAGTTTAATAAAATTGTGAAACCCCCATTTAAACACAAGTGCCCCATACAGTATAGTCACACAAGAATAAATGTAATGAAAGCACATTGGGGGATGTCAGTGACTAAACAAATTTATAATATGTAATGAATGATGAATCAATCCCATACAGCAAATAGTCTATAAAATAAAAAAATAAGCAATGCTAAACATTGCACAGCTTTGCTTATCAGGTGTAAGGATTGTGTAAATATGACTGCTAAGCAATGAGTAGCCCAGCTAAGTGGATTTCCCCATTGGTAAGCAGTGCAGGACCTGTCCCTTTAAGCACTGCCAACCTTAACTAAGCAGTTTTGCCTGCAGTTTAGCTTAGCTCAGCATATTCAAAACCATCCAATAATGGGAAAGGGCAGGAAATCAGCCATATTTAAACCCTGCAGTTGGGAATACAGCTCATAATTGGTTGCAGCTTCCCACTATAGGCAGTATGGCAGGTGTTGGCGAGGGCATGCACTTCCAGGTGCAGCGCTGGGGCATACAGGAGTTCAAGGTCATGGTAGGACTCCTGGTAAATAACCATGATGAGAGACTGCTGCAGGGCCAGTACCAGGGGTCCCAATATAAAGAGGAAGCTTGGGACAGTCTTGCCCGTGACCTCACCAGTGCCACTGGTATCCCTTGGACTGGTGAGCAGGTCTGGCATCACTATGCTGACTTATAGCAGAGGAAGAGGGAACTCTTGGATGAGTGGGTCCAAGAAACAAGGCAGGGGGGGGGTGATGTCCCAGCAGTGTGTAAGTATTCATATCAATAACTGTACCAAAGTCCAGCCTGTGTATGTTATGGATAGGTATGGCTAAATATTTCTCTATTCCCTTTACAGCTACAGCTGAGCAGGCCATGAATCAGGGAGCCCATGCCAGTAGGGTGCAAAGGCTACATTGCGAGGCTAGTGAGTAACAATCCTGATTGTAGTAGTCATACCAAATAAATATAAAGTAGTAGAAAGTCACCTGGCAGTATAAAAATTGTGTATGGGTTGTACTGAATAAACCAGACAATATGACAGTAATAGTCCCATATAGGTGACATTTCAATAAAACTGTAACTGCCTGGCAGTAAAGTTCTAAATCCTGGACTGGTTGTGCTTACTCTGGTATTGTATGGCATTTAGTGTTGCAGTCCCTGAATAGTAATGTTGTGTTAACCACTGTTACCCACACTGTGCTACATAAAAAATAAGTCTAGGAATGTCTGTATAAAAATGTTTTAAGTACATGGTATGAGTGTACAATCAAGAGAGACTCAGACAGAAAACACTGAGGAAATAGACAGCAGTTTCTAAATAGCTCATTCAGATGAAACTCAAACTGTTATATTTTTAGCACACACAGCAATGGTTCGAATCCTGGGAGTGGTAGTAAGCTGTATGCATAATCATACCTCTCAACTAAACAGATTTTCACAGAATGTCCAGATAATTGGCTCATATTTTGTGTCTGTTCCTCTGTCTCCCTGGCAAATCACTTGGATGATCTCAGAATTGTAGTCACTAAATAATGATATACATTTAATTTTCAGACCTCAAATCCTTCAGAAAAAGTACATTACAACAAGCCCTGTTACTCTAACAACTCTCCAGTTTATAAGAGCAATATTCAAAATATGTCTCTATTTGTACCCCCATATTGTCAAGCTTTGTCCAGAGTATGTGCATTAAGAGATCGAGAGGTATGTGTATAATATTAACTAGGAATCTGGGAGTATGTGTAGAAACGGTAAGGTAGTGTTAACAAACATTCCCGCCACAGGTCTTTCAGATAAGAAAACTGTAACTGCCTGGCAATAGTTTTAAATCCTGGACTGGTAGTGTTTATTCTGGTATTGTATGGCCTGACATGTAGCATTCACCAACATCTGATATCAGAATAGTACTGTTGTGTCAACCACTATTCCTCATACTGTGCTACATAAAAATATGTCGAGGAATGTCTGTATAAGACTCTTGTAATTACATGGTCAGATTGTACAACCAAGCGAGACTTAGAAAGAAAACACTGAAGAAACAAACACCAATGTTTAAATAGCTCCCTTCTGATGAAGCAGAAATTGTTGTATTTTTATCAGACACAGCCATGGCTCAAATCCTGGGAGTGGTAGTAAGCTGTATTCATACCTCTCAACTGTACAGATTTCCCAGAATATCTAGATATTTGGCTCATATTATTGGCCTGTTCCTTTTTTTCCTGGCAAATCAGTGGGATGATCTCAGGACTATAGTCACCAATAATGACATACATTTGAGTGTCAGACTTCAAATCCTTCAGAAAATGTATATTAAAACAAATCCTGTTACTCTAGCAACTGTCTAAAAGTTTATAAGAGCAATATACATAATATGTCCCTATTTGTACCCCATGTTGTCAAGCTTTGTCCAGATGTGCATTAAGAGATTGAGAGGTATGTGCATAATTACAACTAGGAATCTGGGAATATGTGTAGAAACAGTCAGGTAGTGTTAACAAACATTCCCTCCACAGGTCTACCAGGTAAGAGAAGTAGAATTTAGTTATAAGACAGTTGAAGTATATACTTTATACAAACATACCACTGCCCAAAATAAGGCCATAGGGTATTGTAATAATACCTATAGGGAAATGATTAGAGCAATGATCATTAAAGTTATGAGTACTACAAGGATATACAAGTTGTTAATTGATACCTCTCTCTCCCCACTACCATATCTGCAACAATAATCTAAACACAGAAATCAATGGGTATGTTTACACCAAACCTACTGTTGGGACATATGTCCTATTGTTCAACAAATATTGAAATGTGTTTCTATTAATGTTCCATGTTGAAATACTATCATTGGTGGCCCGTTGCTATCAATGTAACCTGCATGCTGTTGTAATGGCCACTGTTGTTCCATATATGCATGTGTTCTGTTTGCTATGCAACTGTTCCAAATCTGGTGTTTTGGGTTAATGGGAATATCTATGCATGCTGTTATAACTAATCATGGATATTTTTGACTATTACTAACCCACATATGTTCTAAAACTGCAACACTATAACACATTTGAGAAGGCCAGTCTGAGCGTGCCCACCTCATCTGGCCATGGCACTGGCCCCAGCACATCTGGGACCCACCCCGGGACCTTCTCGTCCACTGGTCCTGCACAACCTTCAGGTGGAACTGCCTCAGGGGATGGGGCTCATCCCCCGTGGGAGTTGACATGGACAGGATACTGTTACCCAAAGTCAGGTCCGGGGATTGGTGCATAGCGAGCTCCAAAGGGAGTTTGGAGATCTGCTATGCCAGCTTGAGAGCCGCATGGTACAATTAGAGGGTAAGCCTGCCCCTCCTGCTCAGCCCACAGCACAGCCACCTTCAAGGCCGTGAAGACACAGTGGTGACTGCCCATGGGTGGGGACCTCATCCCACTGTTTCCATTTGGGGGCTCATGGGCTTCAGATTTCCAAACACTCCTCCCCATCCAAGGTGTTTACCCCCCCCACATGTGTCATATACTGCCCCTGTATGCTGTCTTGTCTGACTTGTCTGTCTTCCTACCCAACCTACCTCCCAAATATACCTACTATCCTTCCCCAATGGGTCTATATTAAAATCCTGAAGTGTGACAATATTGAATACGATATTGTCAACACGAGAATACTGAAAGCGCACTACATTGAACGTTTAAACGGAAAATCTCCGTAGGGTGAAATTTCCATTTACTTTAATGTAGTGTGTTCTCAGAGTTGGTATATTTAAGTAGGGGGGTTTGGGGGTGAAGGGGGACTTGCCCCCTGCCTACACACTATTGAGTTTTTTTTTTAATTTAGCATTTTTTTTTTTTGGTTTCAGTGGTTTAAGACTTTGATCACTAAAGTTTGATCTTTAGTGATTCGAAGTTTTAAACCTTTGAAATTATAATATAGACTCCTTTCCCAACATCCCACTCTCACCTTAACAAAGAAAAAAAGAAAAAAGCAATCTGTTTGAGTGTCCAAATATACATCCAAATTCAGTATATATACACAGCTGTTGCTGTAGAAGAAATGGACACATATGGACCTTCCCTACACCCATCCTGCACATCCCTAGCTACATTCCCTATTATCTTTTCCTCTTTATGCCCCGTTTTCCACCACTTTCCTATCACCCATTTTTTCTTTTCAAGAAATTAGTGCGGGAGTATGTGGTGGTAAGTGGGAGTAAACACTTTTAAGCAGTACTAAGTGGGATTAAGCCTGTTTGCGTGGCACTAAGCAATGCCTACACGGATTAAA